>NC_056709.1:3162329-3282329 GCF_018831695.1 Puntigrus tetrazona
CATAAAGAACTAATAAAAAGTCTAAAGTTTGTATGTTAAATAAAGTTTAAATAAAATAAAACAATCACGATTAATCGCATACAAAATAAAAGATTTACATAATATATGTGTGTTACATATTTTTAAGATTTTTTATGTTTACATGTTAAATACACTTATATATAATATAAAATGTAAGAATATAAATATATACGTTTTAAATAAATATAAATATTTCTAAAATATTTACTGCATGTGTGTGTATTTATTTATACAATGAATATATACAACACACACACATAAATTATATAAACAAAAAATTTATTTTGGTTGTGATTAATCACGATTAATCGTTGCCTAGCGCTAATAAAAAAAACATTATACTGTTATTGTTTTAATATCAAACATTTTAAGACATTATACAAATTTGCTATAAAAACAAGATTATATTTTTAAAATATCTTGCTAAACTAAATCATAGTATCACACAGTTAGCACCCCCCCGATTACAATGCTCATTATTTAAATGCTTATCGATACATAATTCATTTTCTAACAGATTCCTATGGCGTGGAATAAGTTACGCAAAAGATTAATATGTAGGTATAGTGTATTCGATTTTTGTTGTCGTTATTTAAAGTCCCTAACCCTATATAAGCAACAGCAATATTGATAACTTGTAAAAATGCGTGCCTTTTATGGAAAATAAACCTTGAAACATTGCATTAGCAGCCCAGATCTTCATCATGTACAGTGTCTAAAGTGTGTGCAAATGCCACCGGATTGATAGAAGCAACAGCTCCCTGTCCTGTTTAGACAAGTGTTTCCTATCGGGCGGCTTCAAATGAGCGACTGGCTCTTAACACACACGTATTGTCACACACACACACACACCTACGACCGAGCCACCGTTGCCTGCCCATGAACAAACACAAACCAGCAACAAACACAAAACCGCTTCGGAATGCGAGCAAAGACAAAAACAAATATGTCAGGATTGTTGAGATCACAGCCACAGGCCAACACACACACACACACACACACACACCTCAAAGTGAGTACCCCGGGGGCAGCAATGGGAGGTAGCGAGTGTGCTAACAGAAAAACATGTGTAAAGCTTTAAATAAGACACAAAGTTAAGAGGCGAACTCCCACTCGCTGTCTTCACCTCCTCTCATCCTCACAACGCCCAGATTATAAAGGGAAGAAAAGGGCAAAGGCTGAGGATGAATGCAATCTCTCTTCTTCCCTCTCTCCCTCTTTTTTCCCGTCGCTCCGCACATATGAATGCTTAATTAAATGTGCAGCTTGTGCAAAGTATTATTCCAGTTGAGATGCTTATCGGCCATCTATGTAATAAGATCTTTGCAGGCTCATAGCTACATTTCAAGCAAATTTCCTCCCTATTCTTGTTCTCGTCCCTTCATTCTGCGGCCGGTGCTGTGAAGAAGGGGAGGCGTGCACGTGTTAATATCCTGGTCCGGCATGTTTTTCTTAATTAGCGCTTGTACGAAAACGCGTATGGGGCAGATGGATGAAATTCATTTTTTGGGGGGATTTCAAGGGAAGCGTCCTTACATGTGTTTGTTCGTGACATGAACGGATGGTGAAACTGGGAATGGGAGGAGAGGAAGATGCTCCTTCAGCTCCCAAATCTCTCTCTCTCTTTCTCTCTCTACGTAAGGCTGGTCTCAGTTTTAGGAGCGAGCTAATCTGTCTTGAACAGTGTAAAATATGAGGCTGTTTTTGAATTCATCTGCGATCTGCAATCCACAACATGATTCATCATTCACAGCTCAAGGTTCTCTGAGGGTGGCCTGACTGCTCGATGGGAACGCTAATGCTCTTCAGCGCTTCTCGGCTCTTATCTCTGCTGTTCTTTCTTTCTTTCCGTCTTCCTTTTGTCTTTCTTTCCTAAATATGTTATTTGTTTGTTTGTTTATTAAATAATCTGTTTGATTGTTGGTTTGTTTTACTGTTTTCTTTCTTTCTTTCTTTCTTTCTTTCTTTCTTTCTTTCTTTCTTTCTTTCTTTCTTTCTTTCTTTCAGTTTTTTGTAAAATGGCATGATAATGCTAGACATGTACTAAAATAAAAAAATAAATAAAAATTACAAATAAATAAATAAATATATATATGTATATACATATACATGTACACACACACACACACACACATATATATATATATATATATATATATATATATATATATATATATATATATATATATATATATGATATATTGGACTATATATATATATACCCTTTTCATTTATTTTTCATGAGTATAATGTCACTACTATAACAAATATGCTGGATTACCATTTTGTTTTATTTTCATTATATATAATGTCATTACTATAACAAATATGCTGGATTACCATTTTGTTATAATTTTCTATTATATATATATATAGTATATATATATATATATATATATATATATATATATATATATATATATATCAGGCTTTCTTTGGTTTTTGGCTTTTCAGAACAAGCACTAAAGGATCTCTAAAGACATAAGCCAAACAGACAGCACATACACACATAGACCTGCAAGCATGACATCATTCTCATGGGCTTGTGATCAAACCTCTCCGAAGAATTCACACACATACATGATGCAAAACAACACTGGGCTCCGCAGTTGATTTCATCTCACAAGTTAAAATCTCATTTCATGCTGTCAGAGAAGGATCAGTCATCGCTCGTAACAGACCCGAGCCAGAGAAATCGCGAAGGCCAGATTTTTCCTCTCCATCCAAGGAAAGGAGGAATGGCAGAGGGAGTGAGAGATGTCAGCATCGCCTACCCATAAACATGCAGAAGATCATCAGCCTGCCCTAGGAAAGAGGCTTTTTTTCTCAAGATAGATGAGGAAGATGATATATAATAACAGCATTTCCACCCTCTATAAATCTAGCAACACATACGCACACACCCACAGGTGCACACACACACACACACACACACACACACACACACACACGCCTGTATCTGTTAAAGAACACTACTGCCTCCTAATGGTAATGTGTGAATCGCACTCAGGTTTACAAATCAAGTAAGTGGCTTACACACAAATTCAACAAGATATTTATTGATGGTTTTGCGCTGCTTTTGCTCATCCCCATCCACTTTCATTTTATTTATGAACAATTTGAATTTAGGAGGTATTACAGATAGCATACACAGCACAATGACATTTGGTCCCGAGCTGTCATCTAATGAGTATTAATTGCAATTGTGTAACTGTTTTCAATTGTATTTATTTCTTTCTTTTACATGTTAATTATATAAAGTTTCCACCTGTTCTGGATCTTTCTATATACATATTATATTATATACATATTATATACAGTTTAACCTTATTTTGATGGTCCCTTTAGTACATTTCTTGACAATTTTGCAGATTGGTGACATATCTACTAACTCTCATTGTAGACCGGTTATGATTGAAATAAGCTGACAAGCACTTGCAAAGTTACTCAAAGTCAGTACAACGTCTGTTAGGAGATCTTAATCAGACAGTATTGTAATGAGAGTTTGTTGAATTGTACGTGCAAAGTTACTTCTAGTTAACAGACTGTTCAAAATGGACCTCAAAAAAGTGCCACCTTATTTTGCTTTCATTTTAAATGTATTTTTAATGTTAACGTCTATCGCTCAAAACAAAAATGACAAAAAAACTAACAAACAATTATTTTAAAGTATGCAAAAAAACGGCTCTTAATAAAAATCGCTCTCCACAAAATAAACCAAAGCATTAACACGCAAGCAAGCAACAAATAAGAAAAATCTTAAAAACATGCAGGTTACTAAATTACTAAGCAACCGAAAATATGCTACCGTATATTATTAATTACTATTGAATAGCTTTGTTTTTTTGCTGTGCATGTGCATTTTCTGTGCATTTTTATATACTTTGTTTCACATTATATGCGATGCCAAAAAAAGCATCACATTTATGAAAAAACACACTTCACTTCTTTAAGCACATATTGTTAGTTCTCAATAAAATGGTCTTTTTTTTATTCATGTAGAGGCACAACTTGCCTATAAAACTAATATTTAAGCCATGAGTTCAAAAGATTATAAGAAACCTTTATTAAATCACATTCGTCCAAACATTCAAATGGTTTCTATATTACTAAGACTCATAATACGCTTGAATGTATAATTCCAGTAATAATATAGCATAAGGTCATTCCACGTGGTTCTCTGGGCACCATAAAGACAATACACATACTGATGGAATGACCGTCTTACTGAGACTCCCAACACACCCAAACTGACTGATTCCAGATCTGTATTTCTGCTTAACATCAGTAAAACAAATAAAGGGGATTCTGATCCGTGATCAGGCTCTTTATGAATACAGCTCAAAGTCGACCATCCATCACATTAAAGAGGAACTTGATGTGCGACTTCTCTCAATTACGTGTCATCTTCTGTGTTCAACACCCGCAGAGGTCGTGACCCCCGTTTATTACTCACACAGTCTTAGCGGATTCAGCAGAAGCGAGTGAGTCAGAGTCTGAGGGTCCTGGCCACTACCTGACCGCTGCTCTGAGATCAGAGTCCAGCAGCGCGTGTCAGGACGTCGTTAGCTGATGAGCATGATGTCACGCATGAACAATTTTTGGGGTGAAGAGAGAAAAAGTCCAAATACGTGACGCACTTTCATTTTGATCTTCTTCTTTTAGAGAATGTGCACCCATGCGCTCACGTGTGTGTGTGTGTGTGTGTGTGTGTGTAACGTGTATTTATGCATACATATACACACGTACATTTAATGTTTATCTGTTTTTATTACATTATTACATTGTTATTATTATTGTTTTTATTACCTGATCTGAGAATGCAGAAACATATTATTTATATTTCCAATTTTGCCAGTTTATGAATATTATTGTTACATGTTATAAATTAATGCAAAAAATGAAAAACAAATAAAGAAATTGCTAATAAATATATATATATATATATATATATATATATATATATATATATATATATATATATATATATATATATATAGAAAGAGAGAGAGCAAATAAGAAATAATAATGTAAAATCAGAATACATAACTGAAAGTCTATATATATATATATATATATATATATATATATATATATATATACAGCGGTGTGAAAAAGTGTTGGCTCCTTTTTTTGCCACGCTTTAATGTTTCAGGTCATCACACAAATTTAAATATTAATCAAAGATAACACAAGTAAACACAACATGCAGTTTTACTAAATTTCTCTAGCCACGCCCAGGCCTGATTACTCAGGCCAATCAAGAAATCACTTCAATAGGACCTGTCTGACAAAGTGAAGTAGACCAAAAGATGTTCAAATTGCTACACATCATGTTGAAATCCAAAGAAATTCAGGAACAAATGAGAAAAGAAAGTAATTGAGATCTATCAGTCTGGATAAGGTTATAAAGCCATTTCTAAAGCTTTGGGACTCTTTGGCGAACCACAGCGAGAGCCATTATCCACAAAAGGTAAAAACATGAAACAGTGGTGAACCTTCCCAGGAGTGGACGGCCAACCAAAATTACACCAAGAGCGCAGAGACAACTCATTGAAGAGGTCACAAAAGACCCCTCAACAACATCCAGAGAAATGCAGGCCAGTGGTCATGACTCCACCAAGACGAAAACCGCTGCTGAACAAAAAGAACATAAAGGCTTTTCACAATCTTGATGATGCCCAAGACTTTTCGTAATATACTACTGATGAGACAAAAGTTGAACTTTTTGGAAGGTGTGTGTCCCATTACATCTGAGGTAAAAGTACCACAGCAAGAACATCATACCTTCAGTAAAATATGGTGGTGGTGTGATGGTCTGGGGCTGTTTTGCTGCTTCAGGACCTGGAAGACTTGCTGTGATAAATGGAACCATGATTTCTGCTGTCTACCAAAAACTCTTGAAGGAAAAAGTCCGGCCATCTGTTTGTGACCTCAGGCTGAATCGAACTTGGGTTCTGCAGCAGGACACTGATCTAAATCACACCAGCGAGTCCACCTCTGAATTGCTGAAGAAAAACAAAATAAAGCCTAGTCAAAGTCCTAACCTGAATCCCGCTGTGATGCTCTGGCATGACCTTAAAAAGACAGTTCATGCTCAAAAGTCATGCACAAGCTCCGATGTGGCTGAATTCCAACAATTCTGAAAGGATGAGTGAGCCAAAATTCCTCCACAGCGCCGTAACAGACTCAGGTTATCACAAACGTGATCGTAGTTGCTGCTGCTAAGGGTGGCCCAACCAGTTATTAGGTTTAGGGGGAAGCACTTTTTCACACAGGGCCGTGTGGGTATAGATTTTGTTCTCCCTTCATAAACGAAAAAAAATCATTTTGTGTTTCCTTGTGTTATTTTTGATTAATGTTTCCATGTCTTTGATCTAAAGTGTGACAAACGTGCACTTTTTCACACCACTGTAAATACATAAATATGTATACTGTATATGTGTGCCTTTATGTATACATAATAAATATATATGATATGATTGATTGCATGTATGTGTATATACATACTAAATATGACTAAATACTAAATATATATACTAAATATTAAGTACTAAACTATATACTAAATAATTAGCTGAAGCATCTTTAGAGTCTCAAGCATTTTTTGGTTGATGCAACAAGCTTTGCTCATCAGCAATTTCACATTTATCAGCCAGTCTTCTCCTCACCTCTTCACCTCTCAAGCTCTGTCAGGTGGGATGGAGGCAGATGCCACAAATATTTGATTGGGTTCAGTCCCAGGCTGTGGATGGGCCTCACAAAGGTCATTCACAAAGTTGTCTACAAGCCACTCTTGCTGTGTGTTCGGGTCATTGTCCTGTTGGGAGCTGAACCTTCTGCCCAGTTTCTGAAATGTTCTGGACTGGGTTTCCTTTAAGGCTATTTCTATATTTACATTTTTCCTCATCTGTTCTGATGAGACTCTCAGTCTCTGCCGCTGAAAATCAGCCTTGCGTCATGGGATTGCTTCCAGCACACTTTTGGGATGGTACTCTGCAGGTGATGAGCAGAGCTGGTTTCCTTCAAACATGATGCTTAGAATTGAGGTTTATCAGACCAGAGAAGTCTGAGGGTGCTTTAGTTGCTTTTTTGCAAATTCCAAGTGTGCTTTCAAGTGGATTAACTAAGGATACGTTTGAGTCTTGCCACACTGCTATACAGCCCAAATTGATGAAGTGTTGCAGAGATGTTGTCCTTCTGTAGATTTCTTCTATCTTAACATATAGTCATGGACCTCAACTAGGGTGACCATCAGGTTCTCCTGATCTCCTATGTTGAACTAACCACTATGTGTATTAAAAAAAATATAAAAAACTGTAAACTGTTCTTTATCTTTGTGTGTTATTCTGCCTGCACCACATCATGACAAGGGGTTACGTCTGAATTTTCTCACACACATGTTTCCATGTTTTATGGGCACACTCCATAGGCGTAATGGTTTTTATACTGTACAGACTGTATGTGTTATTGTCCTACATCAACCCTACATCTAAACCTACGCCTTACAGGAAACTACTGGCATTTTTAGATAGTCAAAAAATGTAATCCTATATATTTTTTTAAGCTTGCTTCCTCATGGAGACCTAAAAGAATGTCCTTGTTGGGACATTTGGTCCCCGTAACGTGATAAATACCAGATACACACACACACACACAAAACGAGACACCAATGTTTTAGAACACGTTTATTCAATAACAGTTTTATTTATCATTTTGGTTTATGGCATGATTTTAAATCTGTATTTAACCTCAGAATGATCACAAAATGAATAAGATGTGATAAGCCTGATTTTGTGGTGGCTTTAAATTGTTACATGGCTCTGTGAAATGCTTAATTCTGATTGGTCAGTCTTGACATTCCGAGGTACATCCCCAATAACAACTGGTAAAAGCTTGGTAAGTACTAGTATTTCATTATTTATGTGTTGAAAAGTTGTGTAATAAAAGATCTATGTCTGCACCGTATCCCTTAAATGTCCATCTAGTTTGAACTTGCTGCTTGCTAGAAATTTAGACAATTAAAGAGTAATCAATTTTAATAAGTTACATTACTTTACTTTAATAAAATAAATGAAAAGTTACACTACTTATTACATTTTGAATAGGGTAACTTGTAACCTATGACATTTGCAAAGTACCCTTCCAAACACTGGATCTAGGAGGAGTCCAAGTTGTTTCAAACTTCTTTTATTAATGTTAATGTAGACTCCATGCGTCTGTGACCCTTCAGTGAAGCATATTTTTTTTTCTCAGCTCTGTTTCTCAGCAGTTACTTTTTGAGGGGTGAGAACCAGGAAGACGTAAGTGACATTTCACCAACTTTACAGGAGAGCCAAAACAAAAATGTTATCATAGTTTGATCTGGCTTTGTGTGCTGAACTTTTTGTAATACAAATTTGCACACTCATGGATGACAGTGCCTTTGTCAGTAGAAAGAGCTCATTAAGAGCTTTCATTTGATATATATATATCTTCATTTCACCAGAAATGTCACTTACACCCTTCTGGTTCTCACCTCATTTTGACCTCAATGCATGGTTTTGTTCTGATGTGCATTATCAGCTGTTAGACCTTTTATTAAGACATGTGATCATACACAAATCAAATACCAATACCCATTCCTGAGCTAGATTTCAACTGTCCAAGATAAGGGTATGAATACTTATGCAATTAAATCATTTTTGTTTTTTATTTTTAATACATTTGCAAAGATGTTAAAAACCTGTTTTTGCTGTACAATTATGGTAGTTTAACATAAGGCAGCAGCATAACAACATTTGAAATATATAAATGGAAATGGAAATATATATTTAGTTCTGGGGTGTAACATTTATGGTCGCAAAGTTGGGGCTCCAGGTTGGGCCACAGTGTCCCATTTACAGGTCAAGCTAATGCTATACGAGAAAGTCAGCATGCTGTGTATTCATATATAAATGTTACTCAATCTCTGTGTTTGCTAAATAAACACCGTTCAGCATGCACATCAACACACACACATTAAAGCAAAAAAATTCATCATAACCGATTTGACAAGAACAGAGGGATTGAATGCCAAACACTGGAAGAGAGAGAGATAAAATGTTGCGGGGATCGAAGGAAGAGGGTGATTTAATGTGAGCAATTTCAACATTAAAAAGAGTGGGAGAGGAAACCAAAAGGGAAAGAAAGGGAAGGAAACTTCAAAATGCTCTTTGAGGAGAATGAGATCACAGGCAGCAATTATATAATTCCTGTCAAGTGATGGCTGAGATAGCCTAGGAGGAATGCGCACGCTGCGGACGAAACAACCGCCCTCTGAGTGGGCCAGAGCTCCCGAGGTCACCCGAAGGTCAGTCACAGGAAGCAGTTACCACTCCCGTTATATAGCCCCCCGTTACAGCAAAGCAAACGGGTAGAGCGCCATGCAAGATGGCCGCCACGGCTGCATGTAACATGGTTCCTGGAGAAACACGCTTCCTGCGCCGATAGGCTATTTTTGGTTTATTGTACTTCACAGTGGAGCACAAATGTTGACCTGTGCGAGGGTCCAGCCGTAGCCCGGCGTGGGCGGAGAGGCTCGTGTGCAGGGGTAAAGGGGCAGTCAAGGAGTGCACGGTTCATGGAAGGTTCCCAGGGAGAACGACGTGGCTGGTGGAGGCAGTTTGTCTGCAGAAACACAGGCAGACTCCAACAGAGATGCCTATCAGCCCTGCTACAGCCTGTGGGGGCAGGGGCCGAGAGGAAGGGTGAGAAAAAGAGCAAGCGAGACTGAGAGAGACCAGTTAAACACGAATTGCTATTTTGTGTAAATAAATAGGTAGTACATTTTAATGTTTAAATATATGGATCCAAAAACAACCCATGCAAACTTTATTACAGGAAAACAGAAAGCAAGCACTCCAATTATTAACTTTTTTGATCAGTAAAAATTTTTTGCTGATGTTGGACTGGCTAATATGCCATTTGTCTTTGACTCATACTGACATCTACTGGTGTGGATGAAGAATTGTGTAAAATAAGATGTCATTCGTTACTAGTACCACTGTATAAATGCACAATTTGAGGTTTTTATTTATTTATTCAATAATACATTATTTTGGTTGCAGAGGTGAAGTGTGCTGTATTCAGCTAGTCATGTCATAAACCTGGCGGTAACACTTTAGGGTAGATAACACTTGTTAACTATTAACTACAAATTTTACCTCAGAAAATTCTTAATTTGTTGTTTATTAATAATTAGTAAGGTAGTTGTTAAGTTTAGGTATTGAGTAGGATTAGGGATGTAGATTAAGGTCATACAGAATAAGGCATAATATTTGTGCTTAATTAGCTTAATTAGCTAATATTCTAGTTATTTGCATGCTAATAAAGAGCCAAAGGGATATAACCGTAAAATAAATCAATGTAAAACAAACATTATTTTATTAGGCTGCTGATGTGACTGTAATCTTCCTCTTAAAGTGATAGTTCACACTAATATTGACAATTCTGTCGTAAATTACTCATCCTCATGTCATTCTAAACCTGTACAAATTTTGTTCATCTTCAGAACACAAATGAAGATATTTTTGATGAAATCCAAGAGCTTTCTGTCCCTTGGAACATTTTAATGATGTCCTTTCTGGGCCCATGGTAGTTGCATTGCTGTCTATGCAGGGTCAGAAAGCTCTTAGATTTCACGAAAAAATCTTTATTTTTTGTTATTCAAAAGTTTTATGGGCTTGGAATGACATGGTTGAGTATTTTATGGGGTTAACTATCCCTTTAAACCCTTTAATGCGTACAATAGGGTACATGTACTATAGTACAGTATGTACATATTGTATGCATGCAGGCATACATTTTTTGTGTGTGTGTGTGCTCTTATGTACTAATTGCTAATTATTCCACAAGGCTTTATGTAAATGTGCATGGTTTGAAGCATATTTAAGCACTAGTAATGCATATATTTGGGGAAAAAAAAATCATGGAAAAAAATTATGTGCAGTTTTAAGGAGTTACGGTATATAATGAATGACATGTTTTGTCTTTACGACTGATCATATTATAAAACTAGTTGAATGAAGTGTCTATCTTGTTGATATGATCTTAAACTATACTCATAAACGATGCCTCTGGGCCAAAGCTGGTCAAATACTGGACATACCAGTTATAATGATCACAGACCGTTTTCTTGATCTTGGGCAAGACTAAAATCACCAGGGCCCATGATCAGAACAAATCCTGCTTTGGAACTCCTTGCAAATTAGTGTTTTCCGAATGGCTTTTAAGTGCTATCTTTGGGGATCTTATTCAAGTGCAAGATGTTAGGCTTTACCAAATAATGCCAAAGATAAAATCTATCAACTTATCAGCCAATATAAAAGCAGAATGTTTCAGAGAGTGATTAACGTTTTAAATTGTGACTCCGTAAGTCTATAAATGCACATGTAGGATAAATTTGGGTTTATGGCCCATGGTGAAACCACCCACAGTGAAACAACAGGCCTTTCTTTATACCAGTTTATTCCAGATGGCCCTAAAGCTAATTTAGTTATAAGATAATAATTCCACTTTTATTGCACTGTAATTGTTATTCACAGTGTTTTGAAATACTAGCTAATTGTAATGTGTTATTAGTCTTACTTGTGTGCAGTGCTACATTAACCTTAAGAGAGAGAGAGAAACAAAAATACTTAAAATTCATAACAGAATTTTTAGGCTTTATTTATTTATTTATTTTAATATAATATTAGGTGTAAGGAGCTAAAATTAGTAAAAAAAATTTGATTGCATTTAAAGATTACATTTATTTTAAATAAAAAAACAAGAACAAGACAAAATTACAAATTTATTAATAAAGTACTACTAGATGTAAAAAAAAAAAAAAATCACAAGCTTCTCTGATCATTCTCAAAATGGTAGCAGATCCCAATTGTTTGGATTTGTTTCCCTTTTTTTAAGATTTACATTTGTAATTGCGATTACACACGTCTTTGGGTAAAATGGTAAAATTAATTTCAAGTTAAAGTGACTCAAAACCAAACAAATAAATAATAAAAAAATAATCACTTTTCCAGCCTCCAAGGAACTACAGATGTACCCAAAAACAACATACGCTCAAGAACCCCATAGAGCTCGAAAAGAAGAGGGCCTTTTGTTAAAAAGTGTTGCAAAGATCCATTGAAAAGCTTTATTTGTAAGAGTGTAAACACATACACACGGGCAGAGCGCAGCAGCTGCAGGAGTGTGAGCATTCGCTGTTTACTAATGCATCAGCTTGAGGGGACGTTCTTTATTCTCTCTGCAGATTGAGATGACATGCTTCCAGGGCTGAAGGGCCGCAGACAGGACTAATGTCGTCTGTCTCCGACACAGCGGCATCAAAGTAGCAATGTGTGTGTGTGTCCAGGCACTCTTGAGCCTCTGTTAGCATTTAATCTGATTACATGAATCTGACTGGGGGGCAGCAACAGAGGGGGCGTCAAGAAGTCTAAATTCGTTGGGCTGAGATGACTTATAATCACTTTACGCAAGTCATACTCAACGAATGCCTAATCTATTCTCTGCTTCATGTGTGTGTCTACAGTGAAAACGGAAAAGTTGTTTTCTTATGCAGCTCGTAGCCCTGTGACACCACCCCACCCCCATGTGGAGTGGAAAAATAATATTGGCTGTAACATGCGAGCACGGCTGATTAAATGTCAATGAACAGAGAAAGACGGTAAAGACCACCTGATGTAAGTGAAAGCCTTGGAAAGTGTTTTAACAATGAAAACTTTAACGCATGGATAAGAAACCTCACGTGCACAAAAACCTTGCATATATAAAAAACATGAAACGTTTCTGCGTGGATGGGAAACTTGTGCACAATAACCCTAACTGTAAACTGTTTGGATATCTCCTGTATAGTTTTGCTGTGCGTGCACATTTTTGCGTAGACTATGCTTTCGACGAACCTATAAAACTTTGGCCAGGACTTGACACTGTAAGCGTTTCACTAGCATTTGCGCCTAAAAATAGATAAAATGTATTTAGGACTACATCTTAGTGATAATTACGCATAGTCTTATATTCGAAAAACGGAAAAAAAGTAATCGCAATTAATTTATGTAACATTTTAAAAATTTGAAATGTAGCACTGTCGCGTGTTCTACAAGCTTACCGTTTCGGAGCGGTTCACAATCTATGATTATCATGCTGTTATGCCATTAGATTGCTTATGATTACGTCTTTGTTTGTTTTAGGGTGTTTGTATTGTGATATATATGTACATTTTTCTATATGAGCAATAAGACAATCATACACATTTCAAAATAAGAGTGCCGGTTAATTCCATTCATGTTTGTATTGCCCTCATACAAATAACATTAATTCAATTCTTACCATTTAACGCGCAAAATTTACTGACAATCGTGCCATTCATAGGAATCTCTAATCAATCCCTGTAGACAGTTCTATTACGCTCATCTGAGAAAACGACACTAACTTAAGGGGGCAGAGCTTAACAAAGAGTCAATTCATAATTCATCATCCCTTCGCAATTCTTTTCTTGAGTCTTACTCAAACACCACATAAAGGAGCAAGCAAGTGCACTACGGTGATCAGAAGCGAGAACCAGAATGAGAGAAACATAGAAAAGGATTTCTGGCTTGCAGTGGTTGAATGACGGCGCAGACACAGACGAGGCATCTGCTGAATGGGAGGGATGCTGTGCCGGGAGTAGCAAATTGAGGTACGTGTAACACGACACAAACGAACAAAAAGTATTTAGCTAATGATTTATTATTTAAGAAGGCTCCTTAACCCCTCGGCTAGGCCCGGGCTCTGTTGTAGACAGATCTGAGACTAGATAAGGGAACTTCTAATGGCAGTCAGCTGGCAGGTGGGCAAGTGTAGACCCAGCGCCGGCCCAGCGTGGGTTAATCAGTGTTAAGTGATATTTGAGCGAAGAGCGACGGCCCCGTGTCACTGAATACAGGGGGTTTAGAGAGGCCCGCCAGCACAGGTAACTCACCTGAGGAGGCAGCTGGGCCAGAGCGCTGAATACACTGGTAGCGCTAAACACGGTCAAAGACGGTCTGGATTTACTTTCCTTCATACACACATAGACACAGTCTCCTCTTGTACACCTGCAGCCACTGTTGTTTTGTGTTGGCCCATGTCAGGGTACTTCAGTAAAAAGATTATTCAATCTTCCTTAGGTGCGCTGTCAGAGTAGGTAAAGTGTTATGTGCTAATGACAAATGCTTAACCCAGGTTCATTGGAAGTACAGGCTTGCGGTGACATTTCCAGCCCGATCTCGCAGCAACATATTTTACGAGGTGTCTAATTCTTTAAAAACTTATAAAGCCTCACTTGTACAAATTCATATGATTTTTGCCAAATCGTACGCATTTTATGAGTTGCCAATTTGAATTCAAGTCAGGTAAGTGGTGCTAAAACTCACACTCAATGAATTGTTATTAAATTAAAGGCGCATACTGTGGCATATTCGTTACATTGCTTCCGGTACTTTGCTTCCATTGCTTCCATAGCATGGCCATCCAGAATTCAAATTAATTTCACTAAATGGTTAATGCTTTATTAAACCTTCCACATAGTCTTAATGAATGCAAAAGTGATTTTACAACACATTCACTGATGCAACTGTGTCATTTCATCTAACTTATACTGTATGCAGATTAGAGCTATTTTAAACCATAGTTTCACAGGATTTGTACCAAAGCACTTCACCTCTTAAGTGCAACGGCATATCAGGTGTGCTACTGAGCAAACCTACTAAATTAGAAAACTCATACATAAGAAGCTGTTTATGCCAATATTCAACAAAACATTCAGTTTTTTTGAATCTCTCAGTGTATTAAAATACTTTTAAGCTAAAATCATAATAGTATGCAAGGAATTATGTGAGAATTGGGTTTTCTTCAGCGAAACTCTGGCCATGTAAACAGTGCTGGGTAGATTACTTACAAATTGTAGCATGTTGATAATTACAGATTATATGACAACAAGTTGTAGTTAACAATGTAATTCTTTACACATTTTAGGTACTACTGTATATTTAATTACTTTTTAGATTTCATTTCACCTAATTCGTTTATCACATGGCTTTAAATAGGATTACGTCGTACCATATTAACACACACACACACACACGCACACGCACACACACACACACACAAAGAGTATGAGAAAATAAAACTACATTCTTTGCTAATAACAAGAATGAAAAAATGATAAATGTAAAAACCTAAAAATTAAAAATGTATCAAATTAAAACTAAATTCCATTTGGGAATGCCTGCATTACCTGTAAATAAAATAAAATAAAATAAAATAAAATAATTTCAATTTGTGTACTTTAAAGTATTTGAAAGATAAAAGTTTTTCAAAGACACAACCTGTCCTGAAATGATTTTTGTTAATCCACTGATTGTAGCATCATGACAGTGGGCGTATTGGCAAAAGAAAAGCGACTTAGCTATAGGTCAGTGACAACATGGTATCTGTAGTACATTTATAATAAATACATTCATTCTAATGTATATAAAACATACTTCTGTATATAAAAGCTAATGCTGAAATATCCTCTCGGTATATGTAGTATAACAGTTTTACATATCTCGTGGTAGAGATGCCATACTTTTAAAGTAAGCATCATAACAAAACGTTCAAATTGATATGACTTTTCTCAGACATTACCATCTTGTGCAGCACTGAAACACATACTCCATTCATTTTACGCTGTTGTTTTTAATCAATCAAATATACCAGATAAAACCCTAGTCGCACACGTAAATATAAGTAACCTAACGTCAATGTCTTCACTGACTTGCTACTTACTTGCACTTCCTGCTAAAAGAAAACTAGCTCACAAATATCAGATACTAAGAGGCCCAAACTAAGAATAATTGAGCCGGAATACCTACTCACTGCTTCCTAATTGAATAAAGACGCATTAGGACGGCGACCATCATGAAACCTGTGGAAGACAGTGCGCCTGTCTCTCGGTTTGGGCAAGAAAATGCCATTTTCTGTCTGTGCCTCCTACTGGATGATATCTGAGTCCCATTCTCGTGTATTAAACTGGGTGAACAGGAAATCAGTCTATATGAAAAAACAACAGCGGGGCTTTTTGTTCCACAGCCATAAAGTAAAGGCCCGGCGTTCCACGGAGCGAGCTATGACAGCGCAGTAATGAAGACTGGGTAATTGGAAAAAGGTTTTGGCCTGAAACGTTTCTCTACAGGCTTTTAGCGCTGTCTCCCAAATCAAAGCCAAACGGCGGGCAAACCAAACAAATATAGCGCAAACACAAGACACGCAAGCGTAAATGAGGTCTGATGGGTGGGAGCTAGACGAAAAATGAACTGGATTCGCTTATAAACTGGAGTGTGCACGCTTATAAATCATACATCATAGCAGGAGGAGTATTACAACAATAACCCTTGAGGGCAGATGGGACTTTTACACTGTAACATCAGTCATCCCGACACGTATCTCTCTCTTCCCCCTCCCGAACATCCCCATCTCTCTGTATTCTTCCATAAAATGGAGTTGTACCTCTGGAGAAGCCTGGCTGGGATGAAGCTCTGCGTAAACCAGCGGCCATAAACATGTGTGGAATAAATTTATCAGTGCCACATGCGGAGCTGACACTCAGATAATACAGCAGGGGAGCGGGTAAGCGTGCGCTGAGAGCAGATGAGGCCTGCGCCGCAGTGACCAAACAAAAGAAAAATAGCTTTTCTCTGGAGTTACATCAGCACCGAATCCAGTGGCCCACCTTTACAAGCTTACATGCAAGTCGAGCTTAAATTATTATGGTAACACTTTACTTGAAGCCTGTATGTATGACGCGTGATCACATGAATAACTGTATCTACAGTGCATTATGTCAGTTAATTATATAGACCTCAGAAAGTATCATTTAAACACAAACGACCTATTAAGCAAATGCGAATGCCTTATTCTACATCCCTAATCCTACCTTAATACCATAAATTTAACAACTAGCTTACTAACTATTAATAATCAGCAAATTAGGAATTTATTGAGGCAGCCGTCGTAGTTAATAGTTAATCAGTAGTGTTCTCTATTCTAAAGTGTAAATATAAAATGGATTGCAATGTACATTATGAATACATTTATAATATATTATAAATGATGGCTTCAAGCAAAGTGTATTTTACAATCGTCCTTCCTATTCTTAAAATTAATAATTAAATGGTAACTCTTTATTTTAGGGTAACTATTTAACTAGTTACTCATTAGCATGCATATTACTAGAATATTAGCCATTTATCAGTATTAATTAAGCACATATTAATGCCTTATCCTACATCCCTAATCCTACCCAATACCTAAACTTAACAAATACCTTATTAACTATTAATAAGCAGCAAATTAGGAATTTATTAAGGGCAAAGTCGTGTGTAAGTGTTCCCTATTCTAAATTGTTACCAAATAAATCAATAATTATTTAACAACAACAACAACAAAAACAAAGTTTTAATTTGTAAACATTAAAATACATTTTAACCTTATTTTATCCTGAAAAAAAAATGAAATCACTATTCTTTTATGTATAATCACCTTCATTTATATGGCAATGCAATGCCTAAAACAATTGTGAAAAATTATGGGGATGATCCTCAAATAAACGCAACTTATGTTAAAAGATTTAACAGAAGAATGAATATAAATGCTTTTAAAAAATTCTATGACTTTAAATTCTCTAAAAAAAGGGTAAGTCCTTCACTTTAACCTAAATGAAAAAAAAAAAAAAAAAAAAAAAAATATATATATATATATATATATATATATATATATATATATATATATATATATATATATATATATATATATATATAAACTGTTTTAATATTATTTCATAGTAATCAACCTGCATGTGGGCTTGATGTTAATTTTTAGCATAATAATAATTGGTTGTTTTTACAAAATTATAAGCTTCGCATTTCTGTTTTTAACTCCCCCCCAAAAAATTGTCTCCATTCATTCACGTTGTTAGTGCCTCACCGAAACATCAGTTAGGGATGAGTGAAAATTATTTTGTGGTAATCAAACATTGTGCCTCAAATGCTCTCGATTGAGCTTAACTTGCACTGAACCTGGAATTCTACTTTAAGTCCGCTCACATGAAAGGCGTGTGTGTGTTCTGCCGGTCAGCTTGTAAGGGCGCCAATTTGCGGGCGTTGCATTAATTATATGTGTGAACAATGTGCAAAGAGCATGACTGACAAGGCCAAGGTGATTAACTTTGGCTCAGCTCTGCCTCCTCACTAATTACCTGGCCATTCACTGTGTCAAAATGAACTGGATCTGTGGTACACACACAGCGCATGTGACTGCATGACTGAATTTGTGCATATGACTACGAATGTTTGTGTACTGTATGTGTGTGCGTGTGTGTGTATATAAGTGTGTATGCGTCTGCAGTCAGCCACCAGCCTACGGGCTTGATGTCAATCAAACAGTGCTCTAATTAAAAGCATCTGGAAGAGGCTGCTGGGGAAACCAATCACTATCAAAGTCCCATTTTCATATGAATGGCCTTTTTTAATTAAACTCAACAGCTAATAAACGCCTGTATCAAAAAGATGGAGCCGTTTACCAGACAAAGCGCTTTCGTCTAAACCAAAGGAAGAGGAGAAGAGACAGGGATGAGAAAGGAATAGAGAAAGCTGGTAGACGCATTGCCTTTGAACCTGTTCTGCCTTTTGTTTTTGTTCTCGCGGGCACCTCGCCAGCAACTATTAACGCGGGCAAAGTTTATTTAGCATTGATGGTATTAAAGACACAAGTTGACGACGAGAAAAGGAGAGAAAGGAGAGAGAAACACAACATTCACTATCTCCTGAGCTGATTAAAAGAGAAAAACAAGCGTGTGTGAGTGTTATAAAACTGAGTGGACTCAATCAAAACTATGAACAAACCTCAAATGGCTACAGTTGCTTTCGCATCTTAAGAATAAGAAAAGAAACCCCGAACCTATTCTTTTACTGTCGCTGAAACCTAATGGGTTGCAGAATAATGCCTGGGTAAATGTACACCAGCCTGGAGTGAAAAATAAAAAAAATACTGTGTTTCGGATTGAATACACGCTCTGTTGACTGCATCTGTGACATGCTGTTGATTACCATAGAAAATAATATCTTCTTGAGAAATCCTTCAGTTTATAAAAACAAGCAGAAGTCATGTCGTTACAACTGTCCTTGTTAACATAAAAACTGGTCTGATAGAACAGTTTGATCTATTAAGAATTCCAAAGTACTGGCAAGCAATATTTACACACACGCTTGGATATGTCTTGCCATATGGCTTCTGGTAAATGCCATGCATGACAAATGTGCAGCATGAAGGTAAATTTGAGAATTAATGCATATTTTCAATATTTTACTAAAAAAAATCCAAACTAAAATTAGTTCATATATATATATATATGCTTATATATTCAGATTCTATAAATATCTTAAATTATTATAATACTTACAGATTCTGTATTGTTAAACCAATTATTATAGGTCTTTAAAAAAAATTAAATATAGGATACTGTTAATTAACTGTTAACTTTCACCTTTGCTTCCATATAATCATAATTTTGCTGCTTATTAATAGTTATTAAGGTCATTTTTAAGTTTAGGTGTGGGGTCGGATTAACGGCTCTATAATATGGTCATACTGGTCAATATGTAATATGCATGGTAATAACAACTAGTTAACAATGACAACTGGTCCTTTAACTAAAGCTAATGTACAAAAATGTGTGCTAGAACGTGAGCTATGTATGAATTACTATTATCGTGTCAGATACACCAGCTTTAAAACTTTTTGTGTGCAAAATTACATTCTGTCTTTCATTTCATGAAAAATCAAAGCCAGTAAACGAAACTTTACAAAACATTCGAAAAGATCCAAAACCTTCGCAGAGAAAAATGAACCAAAAAAAAGAAACTTTAACCAAAGATAGTAGGTAATGCATAAGATCAGAGGCTTCCCGATAAGTATCATTTTACGGCTAAATAATATAGATTTTTTCTAAAGCGGAGTTGTGGGAAAATTGTTAAAAGGTCGCTTTAACCAAAATACAAGCTTATTATAGCATTAACTGACATGCTGCGGATGCTGTCCATAGAGTCTAACTTTATTTGAACCCTTTCTTTAAAGAGCTTTGTGGGAAAATTATGGGTCAACGTGCAGCGGTTACATTTTGTTCTTTGGACGGCTGGCTGATTAAAACGCTTCTTGTTTTTGTTAATTATAAGTGACTAATGAAAAGTGTAGCTATTAGGGCATATCCATAGGGTGATCTCCTGACTGCAGCGAACTGTTAGCTCCATTTCATCATTTCAGGCAGGCCTGATATCAGAAGGCTTAATTGGAAATGAGACACTAAATATCAAATCGGCTTAAAAGCGATGGCTATTATTTCACGTTGATCTCAGGGGTGATATCAGACTCCGTTACGTCATTAGGACTGGCCTTTGCACAAATGTTTGCTTTGTTCCGGAACCGGATAACATTAGTGTGCAAAACTGAAATCAGAGAACACGCTGGCCTTGTTTTGCTCTTCCATAATTCAGACACACGCACACACACACACACACACACACTCACACTCAAAATACATCCATACAGGAAGTCGTACATATTTCATATACTCTGACTGGCATTTGGGATTAAGTAGCATTAAATAGACACAGCACAAGACATGGGATTTAATAATGCGAATGGCGAGAACAAATCAAAGCTATCGACGTACTGGAGGTTCATTTCGAGGTAAGTTTGAGGTGTAATTTTCCGAAATCAACTAAATCTCCATTTAAAAAACAGTTAGAGGTGAATTAGCCAACTTGATTTTCCAAATCGCTTCTACCCTGATAGTGTCATTTAAGCTTAATATCTTCACACATTTAGAAAAAGAGTGGTCGAATCCTTCAAAGCCGCCACTCCTGCTCAACAACCCTCTTAATTTCCTCTTTCGCACTTCTTCTCAAACTTTCAACATTGTGACCCCAGGAAACATTCGCAAACTATAACAATAAAATGAACTTGTAATGAGCAAAATAATTGCACTTCAAACACAGTATGGCTGGTGGAGTTTGCGCGCCCAAGACGGGCCTAATTTATAGATTACATGGCTCATGAGTGCCCAAGTTCAAAACACAGAGAAATTGGTTGTGAAGTGGGGAAAAAAGGCCGCCTTCACGAACGAGTCTCCAGCATTCTTTAAACTTGTGTAATGGATATGCTGCGGGCGTTGGGGCGAATTTACCATGCAAAGAATCTCCATTCTGCACGCAGCCACTTCAAAGGCAGGGGAACCGTGTTTTAGCCAGCCAGTGGGGAAGAAGGAAGGGGGGAAAAAGAAGCTCGGCAACGTGCGTTCGTCTCCCGGAGTGACAGAAATTGGTGGGGGGTGTTTAAAGCAGAAGAGATCGAGCTGATCTGGGACGAAGTCTTTTTCAGTCAACACGGCAGTGTTCCTCAATCTTCAAAAAACGGAGAGAAATAACCGCTGAGGGAATGACACAGAGAGTTAAAAAGAAAGAAAGACCAAGAAAATGAGTGAGGAGGGCATTAAAAGCGCTTTATTTTTCACGTTCCCTGTGCGAGAGATGTGAAGCAGGAAAACGGGCCGCTTTTGTATTTTAGTATCAAAATGCACAAAAATAAATGCATATGTGGATGTTAAAATTAATTTAGGTGCACTAATATTCGGCTTCCCAAAATACCCAAAAGTTTTCAATACAATTCCTATATTAGTTTAAGTATGTAGCACGTGTATTACGATCAGAGCAGAGAAAGTTACAGCGATAATGTCAAGAGTATGATTCTCATTCTGTGATGACAGAGTTTAGCATGGTAATATAGATGGCAATGTATATATCGATCTGCTACGCTGCTGCTGCAACCGTGGCGGAGCAAGAACTGAGACCTGCTGCTGAATTTATAACTTAAGTGAATTATTCAGTTCTTGGAAATCTGTACAGGTGGAGCTGGGGAAGTCGGAGGGTTTACCGAAGTGCACTGCCAATTACTAAAGCTAACAGTGGCCACATATTTAAATGATTAGAAGCAAGATCACTGGATTCTTATGGAAAAGAAAGCGATCAGCTGTGCTGCGTAGACAACGACGTGATTACGAAGTTAGATTAATCAGCCTGCGTCATCTAGAGCTTGACAAAAATACTTTGCCTCAATGTCTTTTAAAAAGAAAACTGACACATGTCAGGTTGTTTGGGCGTATTTTCGGTAAATAAGGCTCCTTCACAGTTTGTAACGCAAAAATAATCATACACACATTTAAGACACGTAGATACGTAAACATATGCATCAGGCCACTTTTAGGATTTAACTCATAAGATCATTAGAATAAAATGTTTGTACGTATTATTTTAGGTCTACACCACCCCTTACAACCCAATCAAAAGTTGACTCTGTCTGAACTCCAGATCTGAACTCCAGATCTCCAGTCTTTTCAATCTATTTCAGATATTTTACAATATTGTAGTATCAAACATATGATATATGGAGAGAAATTTGCAAGAATTTTTGGTCACTACTTTTTCAGTTGGAAAAGAATTAGCTTAAAACGCTTCAAAATGTGATTCAAAAGAAGCATTAAAGAATGGTCCACAAGACATTATATGTAATGATGTGTAGGGAACAGAACTTTTTAAAAATTTTAATGTTCACATTAGCTTTGAGAGTTCATGAGTAAATCCGTGATTCGTCCGGTTCATGAACAAGTCATACAGTTCTTTTTTATGAATCAGCTCATTCAATTCACACAACCAGCTGAATGATTCCATCACAAATCCAATGGATTCAGACCTTACCGACTCTGCTCACAGTGGAACTCTTTGGAGGGGAACTAAATTTTGGTGCGTTCCAAAAAATCATACAGGACCGAAACAAGAAACAATGGCAGAATGTTCATTTTTGGCTGAACTATCCCATAATGTGCATTACATACCGAGGCAATCTTCAATTTTCCTTGCATTTTCACTTCTTCTCTCACGATTTCCCTTCCTCTTCAGCGACCCCCTTCTCTCTTTCTCCATCTTTCACTCTCTCGCTGCCTTTTTCTGAGTTTATCTGATTGGCGACCAGCCACTGTTTTCATAAAGCGCTGTTTTAAGGGCTAGCATATGTACATTAAAAACCACGTTTTAACCTCTGTAATCCGCATATACATGCACACACACAAACTTCCGCACATACACACACTTGCAGAACTTGTGAAGGAGTTTGGCGACCGGTTCATGGCAGGTTAGTTTAAACATGTCAGATGGCTTCCTCCTTGTCAATGCCGGTTTATAAACAAATCCTTCTCTCTCTCTCGCTTGCGTTCTCTCCCTTCAACAAAAGCTACATAAACATACCCCACATACCTGCCGAACATTAAAGTCGAGTTTTAAGAAAAACGACTGACTAACTGCATTGACTGCTAGTGGGATCTGCTGGTGGGATTCGCAACATCAAACTGAGTAAAATTACTCTTTAATCTCACATTTATATCAAGAGTTTTCGTGTTGGTTTTTTTCCCACCACTACAGAATAAATAACTTCCGGATACACACTGACCCATTCCTTCATGCTTGGTTGACTGGACTGTAACTGTATCTCTCTGTGTCTGTCTGTCTCTCTCTCTCTCTTTCTACAGCAGCAGCGGCAGCCTACACAAACCATTAGTCTTCCCATCGGTTTCGGCTAATTTGTCTCCGGCTGCTGCGTGATTCCAGCTCCATTGTGTCCAATTAAAATTCCTACATATGTTGTCCCTCAAAATTAGGTTACTTGTGCAAATTTACACTAATTTACTTACCTCTGGAGCTCAGCATTCAAAAGTGCTGTTTGTTTAACATGCAACTTGAACCCGACTGTTAACCCATATCCACACACACACACACACACACGCAGACAATCACTGGACAACAGTTCACAGATCGGACACTTCATTCCGCTATGTTGTGTTTGAAAACCGCCGAACAACTTTATCTAACAACTGAGGTTTGGTGGGGGGTCGATTACAGTGAGATGTGGGTTTTGATTCTTTGCGGTTTTCCTGATGTTTGAGGGTTTTATGACAGTCGGAAAAGAAGCTTGCACACTCGAGGGATATGTAAATCCGTTAGTCAGAACATGATGTGGGAATTTGAAGGGTTTGTGCTGACAAATGGGGAATGCCGCGGGCTTGCTGTCGTAGATGTTGACCTCTTTTACCTCTTTGATTCTAGGTTTAGTGGCTCTAGATATCATCGAGCTTGTTTAGAACGGTTGCTGTTGATATCATCTTAATGCCATCCAAGTGAGGATGCCATTAAGCAAACGATCTCTAACACAGGCATTTTTAAACAAATTTGTTGCCACAAATACAGGTCTTAATGATTACAAGTAATAGTGTTTTCTTGCATCTATCAATCATTTAGCATCAAAACATCTCAATATCATCAAGTACTCATTTTATGTTGCCCGTATATGCTTTTTGGTGGTAGTGATGGTAGCTATATATGACTTGCATTTTAGCAATCATCATTGACCACGGTTTCAGATAAAAATTCGCTTCACTGTTCTACTGAAAACGTCACTTCGGAAGACCTAAGGGTGAGAAATGAATAGCAAATTTGAATGTTTGAGTGAAGGTTTTCTAAAATAAGTGTCTGGAGCTCACCAAGGTTGCATCAAACAGGAATATTGTGAAATACTTCCTATTCAAATGTATTTTAAAATGTTATTTTTTCTGTGATGGCAACACAAATCTTTCAGCGCTCATTATACTGGTCTTCAGTGACCCTTCGTTCTCATGCTAATGTGAAAACTTTTAACTGTTATATACTATTTATAATGCGGCAGTGCACACAGAGAAGCTATTGCTAATTTAGTTGAGGAGTTCACACACACGTAAACACACACACAGACACTTTTCACCGGTCCGTGGAGAGCACATAAACAGGATATTTTAGAGGTATTTCACAACTGCAGAAGTGTGGCAATACAGCACGTACTGGGACTGACAAACATCGCGGCATTCACGTGAACACTTTCACAGCTTCGTACTGTAGGTGTCTCCATCAAGGCGTCAAGGGCTCCCAGCTCATCAATCATGTCTGAGATAATATTGTCACTTTAGTATGTGCAACATTATCCTATTGTTGCTTTTACACATTTTCAGTTCTTTATCTCCCGTGCTGACACACTGATGCTGCATAAAAAGATGAGGCACTCATGACAATTCACTTTTAAATGATTTGATTTATATTAAACTCCCTTCGTTTTAAAGCATAATAACACCCTTTGACCTTTATATATAGTAAAAATGTCTTTAATTATCAAAAGCTAATTAGTCCTGCTTGTGCAATTTATTATAATTCTGACTGATTAAGCAGCGCTTACCAATACTGAAAGGTTGTACTTTTTTTTTGAACACTAGTATTTCCCACCTTCTTGTTAATCATTGAGCTTCTGCTCCCTGAGTAATTAGTGACCTCTGTTTCCTTTTCCCAGCTCATGCGGTCTGAGCCGCGCACACAGAATGTGTTGTGTCTGGAGCCGTTAGAGCTAACGGAGGGGTCAGGGCTCAAATTAGGGTCCCCTAGATTCCCACCGTCATTACTTCAGTCTTTCTTACTCCAGAGTTCAACAGGAAGTAAAAAAACATAGCGAGGAATTGCTTTGTTGCTTTTGTGTCCTTGTCTCCTGAACTTAATTGTGATAAAAACAGCGCAGTGCAAGGTTATGATCTGCTTGATTTGTTTATAAAATAGCGGAAAACAGATACAGTTTAATTTATTACCGTCAAGGAGTGGTGGGACAATAAGATGAGGAGGACGATAACTCCATGATGAGGCAATCCAACAAGAAAGGTTGCATTTCACAGACATCAACGAAGTATTGACGAGACCGGATGAAGAAACACTGAACAGGATACAACTTATATGGGGAAGGTAATTGACGACCATTACAGTTACTACATTTTTTATGGATATTATTTGTAATATTCACAATTAATATAAAACTAATCACACAATACCGTGTATGCTACTTACAATTTAACACTATAGTAATATAAATATATGAAAGCTTCTCAAAACGCATCTGAAAGTTATAAATTTAATTGTAAACTCATTTAATCGGAAACTCGACTGTGAATTACCATCTCACAGTTCTCTACTTTTCTTAAAAAAATGCTCATTTTGTATCTCGCAGTCTTTAAACTAGCATGAACTAGCAATTGTGCGTTTATTACGAGATATGAAATAAATAGAGAATTGACCAAATGCCTTTAAAATTGCAGCTGTGGAATATAAAGTTGCAATTAAAAGGGAATTGTTTTAAAAATGGTGAGATGCGAATGCTAAATTGCGCGCTAAAGTCAGAATTGCAGGCTTGTATCGCGCAACTCAGAACGATATCTCAGAAATGTGATATATATACTAGAAATTACTATATATATAAACAAATATAAGATCTAAACCTACAAACGAAGCAAAATGGGCCGCAATTATTTTTTTCATTTAATTGATTAGTTTATTTTTGTATTTTTCGTCCTGTGGTGCCATAAACAGGGTTCCGTATAAACAAGCATGCTACTTATCGTGAAGTGGATAAAAAAAAAAAAAAAAGCTTTCGCCCAACAATAGTGACGCAACATTTTGTTGGCCGCCTGAATTCATGCTGTGCAGCCCCGCCCACTGTGAAATCTAATTGGCCCGAAATCGCATTATATAATTCAATATTAAACTCTGCTAAATGTCAGTTTCTCAATATAAACTTCTTGCTTTTATGTCGGTGCGTGCGTGCGCGTGTGGTGAAGCAGATCTCCTTCACTCAGGGGGAACACGGCCATGGCAAATTAGCGGCACGGCTCCTTCAATAGGCTCTCCTGTTACTGAACATGCATAACCAGCCCAATTCCCTCCCCAGGCATAGAGAAAAAGCAGAGAGAGAGAAAGAGAGACGGGCAGGTATGGCATAGATGGAGAGAGGGAGGAGAAAGAGTGAAATGACTGTGTAATGTAATCCGTTTAGTCCGCTCAGTCGTTTGCATTCCCCTCGGTTGTGAAATAACCACAATAACATAAATAAGTCTACCGCCACTGGATCACGGTAATAACCACAACTATAGCCAGATTATACGTGTGTCAGCCCACCGCTGCTACTGGCTAATGTTGTTATTCCGAAAATGTAATAACAATGTCACACAAATGAAAACTTTTCAACCGGCTACATTAGCTGGTTAAAAGTAGCGTTACATTGGACCGATAATAAACTGAAATTGTTGCCCGAAGAGATGAAATTTAGGCCAGAAATGTAGTCTGGTAAATGCACGGCTAGCATGCAGCCCCGCTGTTGTATTTCATTTTCAGTTTTAAATGCGTGCTGTTGTGGTAATAAAACCTCAAAAAGAAGCGACGGAGTTAACTTCAAATGTTTTTGCTATGAAATTGGATGTTATTATTCATTTCGCTACAGTGAATATGTAAGACGTTTCTTCAAAACTAGGCTTTTTATGTCCCTGAACTTAAGTGAAGGAAGTGAATAAATCAATAAATACATTTGCCGTTGATGAACATTTAAGAAGAATTATTAACGCAAGCATTAATGTTTTTCTTTTTTCAAATGTTTTTGGTATTTTTGTCACGGCATGGTCACATTAAAACTTATTTGGAAATGTTTTTGCCATGTTTCACGTTTGTGATGCATTTGAATTATTGCATATTTAAAATTCGAATCATCTAAACAAAGAGTAAAACAAAAAGCTAAGTAAACTGTGTGTGTGTGCGTGTGTGTGTTATAATGTTAAGATTACATATTAAACTGATAAAGTGAATTGTTATATTAAGTTCAATTAAAATATCAAGCATTTATGCAAACTTTAATTCCAGAAAAGGTTTAGAAATCTGTATCATTGTCAAATTATGTCTCATTCATTTCAATAAAGCACACTTTCATCACTAAAGGTTCATTTTCTAAGAGTACGCAGGGCCAAAAATGGTCATAGTTAAAAAAAGCTTGTGAATGCTGTGTAAAACAAAGATGGTTCTTCTAGGAGAGCACGTTTTTTTGGGCACGGGGTTGATGACTGAAGCGGACTGAAACTCATTACACTCATTTGAAACTCCTCAAGCTTCACTTGTCGATCTTCTGAATCTGAATGAAAGTGACACTTCTTTTCTGCAGAAAAGAGAATGGCTAATAATGAGGGAAAACGTCCAGAACTCAAAATACGAATTCATAAAACAGCGAGAGAGGCGGTGAGACAGACGTCAGGCGGTTCTTCAGACAGCTTAAATAAAGAGTCTGACAGCACTCTTTCCCTTTCATTCAATATTTAAGTATTTTTATACCCTGGGTTCTGGGTCTTCCCTGCAGACAGATAAAACGGAGCAGGAAAAGCCACAATGACAGTCATTGTCGGGCTTTTTGTCATCCGTCCTCTGAACCTGTCTTTCCAGAACTGAGAGAGTTGTGCAACTGCAGGGTCACAGGTCAGTCGGAGTGATGAAATGTGTGTGTGTGTGTGTGTGTGTGTGTGTGTGTGTGTGTGTGTAAATACACAGGCAACGCGGGTAACGGGGTGCTCGTATCGACATTGTGCCTCCCTGGGACGTCAACCGTCATTTGCATAATTACTTCCCTCACACACACACACACACACACACACACACGCACAAACTCGCACACAGAGCAACAAGGACACACGAGTCGGGGAGATACGCAAACAAAACCCAGAGTGATGAGAGAACAATGGTGGCCTTGAAGGGTCATTTGCTTCTCTTTGGATATATTTTCGTCTAATTGTCGTTTCTGACAAAGAGACGCCAGGAGTTTGATGCACATGTGCAAATTACATTTTAGTGCAGGAACTAAAACAAAAACAAAAAAAACTTTCATAACTGCACACCAGAAGGTACCTTAAACATGATCAGAGTTAGTTTATGAACAAGACTCTCATATGACAGACTAACTGTAGTATTTGTTATGACTGTGGTTAAACTATTACATGTGGGTTATATGTGGCCCAGATGGAATATGAATTTTTTTTCCCACATTTTCTGTGCTGACTGTTGGGGAGTTCTGCAGAATGTTCTGGATTTTAATATGGTAAATGTTTCATTATCAAATTTTCCATATTGTTTTTTTTGTTTGTTTTTTTTTGAATGACGCTACCTTTAAAGTGCTCCTATTATAGATTTTTGAAAGATTTTGAAAGATTCTGTGTTTTAATGTGCAGTGCATTTTACAGATTTTGCTCCAACCTCAACTGTTTCACTACTTTGTTTGGCAGAAGAATGTTTGTATTAATATCGTTACACTTTATTTGCTCTGTTTTATTTTGTGAACGTATGACGTACACTGAACAATCATTTTATAAAAGCAATAAGTCAAGTGAAGCCGTGGTTTACGGTGAATTGATCATTTTCGTAGCTGTTATCAATTCACTGTAAACCACGGCTTCGCTTGGCTTATCGCTTTATTTGAGGCTAAAGCTCGGAATAATGGTAAGGGGCATTATTTCAGACACACGCTTGAGATGTTCGACCATTCACAGCAGACAGAAGGAGGGGCTTTGTAGAAATCTATGCATTTTCCGTTTCACCCAATACACAAAATAAGAATATTTGAAAATGGCACCATATGGCCTCTTTAAATATAGACTGATTCCTGTTAAAGAGTTTTATAGAGTGTAACGGTGTGTTAGATTTCTCAAGCCAACATAATAATAAGACAGAATGATAGAACTCTACATTTTGCTCAAACACACTAATACCGAGGGATATTAATGAGAGGCATTTTGTGTCTGAATGATTAAAAGGTCAGCAATAACATTTTCAAATGAGATCATTAAAAACAAACGAATGACAAAAGGTGTACTTTGCATTTCGGCAACCCATTTGTCTTCGTTTCACCTGAATTCTCCGCAAAGCCGTGCAGATTTCCAAGACGTCCTCTACAAGGTGAGACGCTTCCTACAGTACATTCTCAGCAGTTTTCAAATGCAGAGAGAAGGATGGGTTGGCCTGCCACGCAAGACTGAGTGCAAGGCAACAAAGACGACCCATCTTGGAGAGTTTATATTATCGATGGTACGCGTGGCATCTGAGGATCTTTCTCTCTGGTTGATGACAGCCTATCAAATGGAGATGGGACCATACAGCAGGTGTGGCTGGGCAGGGCTGGGTGGAGGTGGCTTCTTGGTGGTGGGGGTTTGTGGGTGGATGATGAATGATGTTGATAGGACGAGAGAGGTGCGAGACGGGCTGTGTTATCAGCTGAGCAGGCGGCAGGCCTGTCTGTGTGATGTGTGTGCTGTCGCTCCATACTTTATAGCTCTTTTCCTGTCCGTCCTCCATCTCTGGAGCACCACTCATGTCGCCGAAATGGGATTTGACCCCCTTCTCTGTTTCTTTTGCCCTCCTCTTTTCTATTGCAGTCATCTTCCTGTTGATTCTCGCCCCACTTGGATACTCTTTTCGGCATTAAGAAAATAAATGGAGTTTATCAATGGCGGTACAAACTCCTACATGAGACACCACTTTCTGAAGGATCCATATTTGGACCAGGCATTGAAGGCCTTGCTGGAGTTTGATTACCTCAGAGCAAACTCAATAAGTCTGAACGTTTATCGACCTCTCAGGGCAGACTGTAAAGATTAGACCATGAAAATTAATCTACAAACAAACTGAATAGGCAGAACTGGTGCCATTGGAGATTTACATGTCAAACGCCAACATGACGCGGACGCAAATGGAGTTAAGCTTGTGGTTTGTTACGAAATGGTTAGTCCACTTTTTGTTTTCAAATGAGATGTACATCACGAGAGTCGTCTGAGACTTCGCAAGACGCTACATAAAGTTAAAAGATACAAATTCAATAGGGATCCATCTGGACAGAGAAATAAAAAAAAGAGATTCTGGCTGAATAAAAAAGCTAAAAACTAATCCGAAACACACAAAGATGCATTAAAATTATGTTTCACATTTCTACAACATTTCAGATACTAGTTTGGTAGCTTCCACTGCATGTCACACTGACTTCTGAATGAATGAGCTTTCGTTCTTTCTTCCACGGGAAGTTTAAACCTGCCTTCCACCTCAATATTATTGTAACAATTGATTTGGCCTCCTGAAATGTCGTAAAGTTGATCGATATCCTGTCCTTATGAAAAATGTGGTGTGTGTGGTGGATATAACCTGTCTCTGCGCAGAATGCGCTGAATGGAAGCGTGTGAGTGTAAGTTTATGATGAATGTAAGTAATGGACAGTGACAGAGCTGCAGTTATGGCTTCTCTCATTTTATCCTTCCCTCCTCTCTCGTCCTTCTTTCTCCTTTCTTCCTGACAGAGACACACGACATGGAGTCGCTCGACTTTAATGGCCGCGTTCGGTCGCGGGAAGTGAAGGTGACACATCGCCTGCGTGTCTGCATGTGCTGTTTGTGTGTTATTGAGAGCAGCGTGTTATCTATTACCGTGCCCACCTTCGATAACTTCCCAGAATTCCTCCTGCTAGCCATCAACCGCGTCCCGCGCTTGTGTGGTCCGTGAGTGGTGGCTCGTTCAACATCTCTCTCCCTTCCAGTACAACTAATGCCTTCCCATGATCCCGTTTCACTGGTTATTCTGTCAAATGAAGGGCATTGAAACAACTGCATCTCCATCTTTGCTGCACTGCCCTCTCTTTCTCTCTCTCTCTCTCCTCATCACCTCTTTCCTCTGTCATCTCCGCCTATCAATCAAAAATGTATTAAGTCCAAAGTGGGGCCGATCAAAGGCAGAATTCCTCCGAGGAGGACAGATAAGGCCTATCTCATTAATAAGTGCTTTAGCATCAGAGAAGACCTCTGCCTCCCTCCCCACCCTTGCCTTTGATATCTAATTATCCCCACCCTCACACACACACACACACACACACCCCTCCCATTTCCTCTCTATCAGCCATTGAACATGCTATGCCAATGTACCTACACACAGACGGCATGTGAATATGAAGATGACACTGTTTAAAAGGCAAGCTGCAAAACAAACACATTTTTAGAAATTGGGGCTACACGTTAATATAGGGACCAACTCTCAATAGCTGCTTTTAGCGTGCTTGTTAACATATTGGCTGTTAATAGTCTTTATAAAGCACATACTCTACATCCCTAATCTTACCCAATACGTAAACCTAACAACTACCTATTAACTATTAATTAAGTATTAATAGGCACAGTTAATGAGAATTTGACTTTAAACATGTCGAAAATTAAAAACTACGTTTGGCTGTTTTCCACAAATTCAAAAAGAAGTTTTAATGCAATTCAAATCTAAAAAGTAAATATTTTGTTAATCGTATTAATCGCGTTTTAAAGAAGTACGCTTATTTTGATGTGTTCTATTATAGCTAAAAATATTTAATCATTACTGAACTTTAACTATAGTGTGTTATTTGTTATTATATATAAAATGTTATGTATTTTAAATATAGATTTTTTTTAAATGCATTAAAGTGTATTTTAGTTCCTAATAAATGCTTGGCAGTACATTTTAATTATATCATATTATAAAATTATATATAAATATGTATTAAAGTTCTACTTATTCACTCAAAAAGCACTCTCAGTAACATAATTTTATTGGTTTCTTAAATAGTTGCTTATTAGCATGCATATTGCTTAAATATTAGCCATTTATTAGTAGCAATTAAGCACATATTCATGTCGTATTCCACGTGAACTTATTCTACATCTCTAATCCTACCTTAACTTCCTTTCTAACTATTAATAAACAGTAACATAAATGTTCCCTATTCTAAAGTGTTATAGCCCTCAACTGATTGCATTTAAAAATAAACTGAAAGTATGTAGTTTTTATTTAATTGTAAATGCTAGTGTCCCTATTACTGTCCAAATTTGGTTTGTTAATAGTTGGTATGGTTTTTAAGATAAGGTATGGGATAGATTATGGTCATGCAGAATAAGACATTAATATGTGATTTATAAGTACAGTACTAATAAACGGCCAACATGGTAATAATATGCATGCTAATAAGCAAATATAGGGAGAACTGGTCCTTAAAATAAAGTGTTTACATGCATCCAAGGTCAAAAACACTTCCTATCTCTCATAATTTACATTGTGCATTGCCTCATATCTGAAAGAGTCTAAGTTTGTTCAAAGATTCAGTCTCTCTAAAGCCCTCCTTTTCACAAGGCATTGATTTTAATAGATATATAAATTAATAAAGCATATTCTGTTACATTCAGTACCACATTGTACTCCTAATGCAATTAGTGAATAACGAAATTAAATAAAATGAAAGCAAAACACCAATAATAACATAGAGGTCATTCTACCAAGCCAGAGGTCAACTTTTCACAAATAAATAAACACAAATAATTTAATGACAATCAAACTCGGAGCAGTTTTTAACATGGCACCGTACATCTCCAAATGTTAATGTTCTAATGAAAATTGGGATTTGACAATAACAATTTAATAAATGCTATGAGATAAAGCAGAAATAGAAAGAAAGAAAAATAATTGTGTGAGCGTGTTTAATGGTGAAGCCTACTTTAGCAAGTTCCACAAAAAAAGTAAAACATCTCTTGGTCTTTTTTAATTGACTCGTGAGTAACTACAGAAAGAAACCTGACTTAGGACATGAAATAAATATATTAATGGGTGTCGCATTAGTCTGTAAGTCTAAACTGCTAATGTTATTACAGCTTAAACCCACTTTCAGGCAGGTATTCGTTGTAAAATATCTGAATAGGTAACATGCTGTGGGGTTGAGAAGGTATTGAATGAATCCATGCTGAACAAACAAAACCTTTTGAGAAAAGGCGGCGGATCAGATGTTACAGGAATATTTCAGGATAAACACAACATAAGCTCCACGTCACGTGATATCAGTTCATCCACTGATAAAACTAAAAAGCTACAATTCAGACAACTTTACAACCCAAATGACATTTTTACTGATAAACACGTGCAAGCTCATAAATCTGTCATATTATTCTGTTGTCTTTGAAATATGGTTTATTGCTGAATGCAGAAACAAGCATTTATTTTAAACTAAAATATACTTTAATGTAATTCAGAGGGGAATGTATGTCATGCATGTAAACATTTTTGTAATTAAATATCTGTAATGATGAAGTTGCAGTTTAGTTAAATGTAATATCAAATAACATGATAGTTAATACACTACTTTACATGAAACTTTATGTTAGTCAGTACAGTAACATAGGTATATGCATATATATGTGTGTGTGTGTGTGTGTGTTTGCAAAATGCATATATTTATTTAAATGCAGCCAATATTGTGTCAATAAAAAAAAACTAGATTAGCCTTACTATCACTTTATAGCTTAAAATCCATATTTAAATGTTAAGTAATTTAGTAAAAGACTAAACTGTTGGAAGCACATTACTGTCAATGTTACCGTTTATATTTCTGCGAACTGAAGGACGAATGAAATTCGGTTGCAACACACTCTCCATTAACTATTGTTTTTAACGGAGGCAAGATTCAGCTCCGAGAAGATACAGTATACAACATGGCTCAGAGAAGCAAAAGAAGGTGAGGAGGAAAAGAATGAGAAATAGACAAAAGAAAACAGAACGGATGAAACGGAGTGAGACGGACAGAGGAGAAATCAGAGAAAGGGAAATAGCAGGCAGAGAAAGTGTTCTTTTTCCTTTTTCCCGTCTCTCTCGCTCGCTCCTTAGTTTTCTGTAAAAGAAGCTGTGAGAGATAAGACTAAAAGGACAGTGAGTCTGTTCTGAACAATCCTTTCCCTGTCCCTCTCCCTCTTTCTCTCTCTCCCTCTTTCCCGGTCTCATCCCCCCACTCCGCTACTGTTCCTTCTGCTTAATGGCCCCCACTCAGATTTCCATTGATGCCTGTGCTGATAGACCCTCTCTCCTGATAGACCCTGTTCTCCTCAGGTCTGCGCTCTCGTTTCAGGCCATGCTACTTCACTCCTGACCTTCCATTCACAGAAACACACGGCCCAAAACGTGCTATAACACAAATCATGTACATCAGGCTTCAGTATTTCGGTGGTTAGCACCATGCAAATATTGTGATCATTTAATGTAATATTAGTCTAAGTATGTGGAGAAGAATATATATATATATATATATATATATATATATATATATATATATATATATATATATATATATAATCAGAAGAATTGAACTCCGCTAATAGTCAGAAGATAGTTCATTAGGCCACATGCAGATAATATTAATAATAATAATAAAAGTATCAAGTGTGGTAAAAGCAGGTTGATCATGAGCTGCCCAGGCTAAAAATTAGCTTGCAACTTAAATCACATTATGTTTCAATTCATTACGCAGCTCTAATAAGTCCAATAACTGTAATGATAATGGTATTTCCTTGGAGGAGGGCAGTTTTGGTTACTGTAACTACTAGGCTATCATATTAAAAGAGTCATACCAAGTTGATATGACTTTTATGGTCTTAATAAAAAGTCTTTTGTTAAAACTTTTCAATGGTAGTGTAAAAACAAATTTTTACCCGTCAAAGTCATCTCTGTTTTCAGCAAGCCATTTTAGTCCATACTGCTTTAAATGCTAATGAGCTCTGCTGACCCCACCCCTTTCCTTAGCGGAGTGTCGAGCAGACTGTACATTTCAGCCGTGAAACTGGCCGACAGACATTATTAGAGAAGGTAACTTGCAAAGATGATTCACGGATGATTCGAGTGAACATGGATGCATTTAGGCAGGGATCAGGGATCGTTAATCATCTGGCAGCTCGCTAAGGAGGGGCCTAAGGTAGGATGACCTTGTCAATCAACGGTCATGGGAGGGGCCTGTGCAGAAGTATGTCACTCCACCACGAATCTCAGAACAGCCTAATTTGAGAAATGAGATTTAAAAAAAAGCAATGTAAATCTTTGTCATTATAGGATGGATGCGTACACGTCCAACACACAATTGTGTTTAAACAACTTGTAAAGTGAATTTTGCAACCTATGACCCCTTTAAATACTTTTGTAAGTGCTTGATTTTGGGTTTGGGGTTGGGGGGTCATACTCATGAACACAGTAAGCCTATAAACACAAACAAACCCATACACACACATACACACAATTAACAGAATCAACCGACCTGGAGGAGGCCTGGAGGAGGCCTGGAGGAGGGGAAAATGTTCTCCTTCAGTCGAAATATTACTAATCGCTCAGGGCTCTTCTTAGAGCAAACAGACAGAGGATTTAGCAGAACAAAACAGAGCAAAACACACCCCATGCGGCACACAAAGACTCAAAGGCAACTTTAAATAAGGCCTTCATCTCCGCTCCCCTTGTTATGAAGACGTGCGTGTTGAAAGGGTACGAAAACAGTCATTAAACGTGCAAAAAATTGCACGTCAAAAACTCAGGTCACAATGTTTACAAAGAGAGGAAAATTTAATCCAATCACAGAGTCTTCTCTCCGCTTCATTCTGCTCTTTTCATGAGCTTAGGACTCAAATTAAAAAACGAAAACAGCACAACTAATTAATTTACTGATCATGAAAAAAAAATGGTCTACTTTGTTTTTTAAAGAACAGAACTGCATGCAAAAAGATACAAAGAGGAACAACAGACAGGGGGAAAAGCAATGAGGATTGGTCTTGCCGTGTACATGTTGTTTAATTTGCATATTTAAAGGAGAAAAAAATCTACACTCAAAACAAATGCTAAACATTTAAAGGGGAGGAAAATCTCCTGCCAGTGAATAAAGAGACTGTTTTGTCTTGGCAAAACATAAAATCCAAGTGTCAAACCACTGAAACTGAAAAATGCACATCCTTCAAGAATAAAACATGTTTCGGTTAGCGCATAGCATCGTAATTCCGGTTTCCAGAAAAAGAAATTCACATGGAATTTATGGAAGAAAGGCAACACAATTATATAAAATTTCGCATACGCAAACCTCTTAACCTCTTTCTTTCTCTGCATCTCTGTTGCTCTCTGACTGTGTGACCTGTAGTTGTTCTGCCGCCCGAGGGCTGAAATAACTGTCTGGTGCCAGGCTTCTGCACCCAGGGGCTTGTGGGAGATGAGGCAGGGGTCGGGAAAAGGGTGGTGTGTGTTGAGTGTGTGCGCGTGTCCGTTCCTCTTGTCCCCTTTACCTGACCTCGATCATGGGATTTCAAACCAGCCGTGCCCAACGCAAAAATCAGTAGTCAGACGCAGAAGGAAAAGCATAAAAAAGGCAACCCAGTCTGACCTATACGGAGCAGCGTTCCCAGAATCCTCTTTGTGTTTTCATGTCATCCTCTCTGGACTCACAATGCTATTATTGACGGCTCCTGACAAACAGCGATGCTCTTCAAAACATGTTTTCATAATCACGCAAGTGTCACTTTTCCTTGCCGTCTCCAGTAATAATCTCCCTCCTCCATGTGAACACAAGGGCTGCTGCTGAGCGCGTTGCCCCAGGGCAGGGCTCTCTCTCTGGGCACGAGGGGGCCGACTCCCTGGGTGGTTTGGCCTGGATGAAGGCTCTTGTGCTCAATGACGGGTCTGGTTGTGATTTCGTGTCTGAATGTTCACTCTGGCTGTCTGATTTTTCCCAGGGATTCTGGGTGAGATGGAGGTCAGGGAGGTTCCAGTCAGTGTGTTTTGGGGACTGCGTGCGTATGCGTGTGTGGCAGAGGGAAGCATTTCTAAAACAGCGAGGGCCGAGCTCCCCTACCCTTTCTGAACAAGCGAAAGCAAACAAACAGTCTTATCCTCTGATCCTGCTGGCCAGACATGCGGTTTCAAATCTGAACGGCCTCTCTTCCTACACGCCACCTAAAACAGGAAGTGACACACTTAAAACGGTACTATTGATATGACCCGGGAACATACAGGTCAGAGAAAAACGGCTGTCAAGGCCGGTCGGCATAACGATTGCACTCACTTTTTTAGCTTTCCTTGCTCCCACACGTTTGGCTAATCTCTGACAGGAAAAGGTTGGGGGGCATTTCTAACAAGTTCTGGGAACACTGGGGTTTTGGGTCAGTGTTGATTTTGGATCCTTGCGGATTTGCCCTTTCCACAATCAAAATTTTGCCAAAGGGCCGGCAAATTCATCAAGCGCAAATAATTAGTTCTTTTATTCAATTTGTTTCGTGCAATCACTCCTTGCGGTCACTTGACCGGCAACATGGCATGACGTGGAGAGCGTACCGAAAGGTCACGGTCGGGTCATCATAACCCATCAAAAGTGAAACAGATGGGAGAGCTGTGCGCCGTTCAAAAACTTTACCTTATTTTCTCTCCTTCAGAGCGGGGATTATGCTGGTTTTAGCTGGAGTGTATGTCCTGTTTTCTTTGTGGAAGCGAGCTCATCGTACTACCGCAGTATGAGACGAGGCTATTTAGCGGACGGCACCCCAGTTCAATCTGCCTAACTTTTAAATACTGAGGCAAATCCCACTTCAGACCTCTGAAAAAAATCGATAACTCATGGGTCAATGACAACAAAGGGCATGCGAGACTACGAAAGTGCAAACCAAGTTTTCATTCATGTTACTATTTATTTTTAAATACACGGGTTGACCATATGTTTTGATTTAATGATCAAATGTCATCTTCAATATATGCAAATGTAAACATTTTAGTATTTAAGGTTTTACATATAATGTAAATATAATAACAATTAACTAAATGGACAAACTTCTCAAAAGTTCTTTGAGTAACGCCATTTGACATCCTGAACTAATTAATGCAGTCACTATAAAAAAATGACATGATCTGACCTTGACCCAGCAAAGGAGGGTGCACAGGGTCTGTGATATCATTTCTTATTTTATTTTGTTTCTGGTATATTGTTATGCTGACTTGGATTTGGCAGGCAAGTTTTTTATTTTTTTATATTATTCTAACATGTTCCTGCTACTTGGTTTTGATTTAAAAAAAAATACAAAATGTATGTTTAACAAAAATTGTATTTGTTTGATCAAAAATACAGTAAGAACGCTAACACTTTCAAATATTATTACATTTTATAAATAGCTATTTTCTATTTGAATAGCCTATATTTATAAATGCAATGCAATTGCAAAAAAAAAAATCCTATTTATCCCTGTGATGAAAGAATGTTACGTAAAGTTCAAAATTATTTTTCATGAATTTAATGCATCTTTGCTAACTGAATGAAAATGAAACGCAGAGGCTGCATTAAAGAATGCCTCACTTTTAATTGCCATATATTGCTAAACTGTTGATTCGGTTGGAGTTTGTGGATAAATTCGAAATGACAAACTTTAATCTGCTCCGTCTGAGCAAATCAAAGGAGCGGCGTCCAGCACACTCCCAAACAATTTTCCCAGAGTGCACCAGGGCTCCTGTCGTCAGCCTGTCTGCCCTCTCTTTTACTTTCATACTTTCTATTTTTGAGTTTTTGTTTGCTTGTTTCTCTCCTTATCATGCCATCTGGAATTCAACTCCATGGTTCTGATAAACATGGGGCACCACTTTGTCTCTCTTTCTCTCTCTCCTTCTCTCTTACTCTTTCTCAGATGGAATTGCGATTTAACAGGCATGACAGTACGGGGACAAAACTCCCAGCATGTGAAAACAAACAAACAAATCAATAAGATAAGTCTGAAATATGTACAGAATCTTATCGTCGCATGAAACTAAAAAAATGTGCAAAACTGGCAGAGCTGCCCTTGGTGTAGTGAGGTGTGAGCGGAGAGAAACAGGAACGACGGACAGATTGTAACTATACGCTCTAACCTTTCCCGCCGGGGTCATCTGAGAGGTTCAAGATGGCTCATTCAACAATGGATGACAAGTTCTGAGCTGTAAGAAAGAAAAAGCTTTGGATTAGTGCAATAAGTTGACTTGTACTTGCAAAGTTGCTTGTGATCAGTAGAATGTGTCTTACGCGAGCTTCGAAATAAAGTGCTAGCAGATATTAAGCATATAATCTGCTAATACTCTAATGAATAGTAGTTATTATGTGTTTCTACAGTTATTTATAGTTGGTAGAATGTCTAAAGTGGACTATCAAATTAAAGTGTCACCATTTACAATTAGAGCAAATAGAAATCAAAAGTACAGACAAGCTCCAAAAATCCTACACAGCAAGTGTAAACATATTTGGGTAATATTTCAGATGAATAGCAACTTATTACACATACATGATCCGACTGTACGCATAAGTAAATTTGTTCCAAAGTTACACACAAGCAAGCAATCATGAATGAATTATTATATGAGAAAAAGGAGTTAAAAAAAAATACTTTGGGTGCCACCAAACATACAGATACTATATAGAGTTCGTAAGCCGAAGCTCTAAAATCTCAAGTTTTAAGATTTTCCCTGATTCTATAAACTTAAATTAAGGTACTAGCATAAGCAATTCAAGCAAATCTGATTGAATGAAGCCCAAAATCACATGATACGATTCACAAGGCTCAGAAAGAGACGCGAGAAATAAATGAACTCTTTCTTTAACCACTCCAGACATGAAAGAAAAATTAGTGAAAGAGGGAGACAGTAAAATACAAAGAGCGCACTAAGGAGCGGGGGGGAGAAACAAGGACAGAGATCGCAGGAGTCAATGTACGACCGGAGAACGAAGGAGACGAGGAAGAGATAAAACCCGGGCGGCCATGTGGGTGATTCCAGCCTCGGTCAGGTGTGTCCAAACAGCGGCGTGCTGAGACAGACAGGCGGGCACGGGCGGGCAGACTGGCGTCAACGGCCACACGCATGCCCCGTCGCACCACACGCCAAGGGCCCGCATACCAGCGCTCCCACACGTGTGTACACAATGAGAGCTCAGTCCTGCATCACGCACCAGCGGCAACAGCAATGCGAAATATTCAAACGGGGACAAAGGTACAGCACAGGAGGGGTGTGAGGGGATCGTGGCGGACCGCCGAGGGGTGAGGAAGGGGTGACGGGTGGAGAACGAGACCTGGACATGGAGATCAGAGCGGAGATGGCGCAACGGAGCAACGATGGAGCTGGAACCATTAGGGTTAGGGTCAGGACCATTAGATACAGTTCAAGAGAAATTAGGTCAGAGGTCTTGTTCGGTGACACGCTGTGTTTAGATTTTTCATTACATTCGGTACTTCGGCCGGTTGAATGATAATGAAACAGATCCTGTTACATATGACATGTGCAGACAAGCATGACAAGTACTGACAGACTAGAGCAAAGTTTATACTGGCAGCTTAGAGCAACGTTAATATACTCAGACTAGACTGAGACGAAGCACCGGCGGACCTGAGCGCCGTTTTAACTTTGAAATATTAATAGCTGTAAGAGAAATATGGTAAGAGCGATATTTGACAAATAAACAGAGACGCTAAAATACTGACAGACAAGAATGGCATTACAGTATTGACGGACTAGTACAGCGGTGAAACACTTAAGCAACATAAATATAGACATTATGATATTGACATTAAAATACTGACATACTAGATCAACATTATCGCTGTCGTTTTAAGATATTGACAGACTAGAACGGCATTAAAATACTGACATATAAGAGCAACGTGACAATTATGTTATACTACAGTGACATTAAGATATTGACAGACTAGACGGGCATTAAAATGTTCACATACTACTGACAGAAATTTAAAACACTGACATACTAACTAGAGCAACATAAAAATGATTTCATGCTGCAGCGACATAAGTATACTGACAGACTAAAGCAACATAAACATACGAATGGACGTTAAGATATTGACAGACAAGACTGACAATGAAATACTGACAGACACGAATGACATTAATCGACAGACTACAGTTAAAATGTTGACGTACTAAAGAAATGTAAAAATACTGACAGATAATACTGACATTAAGATATTGACAGACTAGTGCAACATAAATATACTAATAGGCATTAAGATATCGACGTACAATAACGAAGTAAAACACTAACAAAAGCAAAATGCAACAATGTCAGACCAGAGCGATATTAAAACATTGGTTAACCTTAACATTGAAATACTGACAGACAAAAATGGCATTGAAATATTGACAGACTGAAGCGACATTAAAATAATAGCAGTCTAGAATAAGATTTTTTTGAACTGAAAGACTAATTGTCATAAAGAATTATTATATCCCGTTAAAATCTTCATTCTGAATCCTTGTTCTCTCGAGGATTTGTGTTTCAAACACCAAGGTCAAAATTTAAATGACAGCAATTTGTGTATTCATAATAAAAATAAAACATTTTGTAATTATACTATATAACGAAGGTAGGTTCGTATTGCTGTATTACGTGATTTTTGGTTATGTTATGCGGTGACATTTTATAGAATGTACCGCAGACAGTATTTCTCGACCAAAATAATGGTTTGGTACTTTTTGACAGCTCTTTTTTTTTTTTTTAACAAGGCCGACATGAACTGTGTGGAACAAGATATCAAAAAAATTCTGCTAACCAGCCCCTTTTCTCTCCTAATTAACATGAAAGCTCTTCTGGAACATGGATTATCAGTGAGCACTAAAAACAATATGACAACTTTGGGTGTAATTTGTGTAAGAAAAGACCATTAATATCTTACAACAGCACGAAACTGTAGCCTGCGTGCAATGGTTTAACATCACTAATGAATTCGATCTCACATATATAGACTTCAGATCTCTTTTACCAAATCAAACCATCTTGATTTACACAAAGTCAATTAAAAATTCAAAACATTAAACTTTCAAATGTAGACATACAGCATACAACGGCTTACAATACATATTTGTTAAAGCAGACAGTTAGATATTATAAGAGCCACTTAAGGTTATGTTTTTGCTGTTGTTGTTTTTACTGATATCACAATACCACCAAAAATTTCTAGTTTTCATTTTAAATTACAATATTAATTATGCGCTACACCCCGTGGATAATGACTGTGATCTATGTTTAATCTGCACAATTAGACAGCCCACAAATTCAAAATTTCAAGCTAATATAAGCCTGCATTGTCTGTCAAACAATATTAGACACTTTAACAAAAATAAATACGCACAAAAAAATATATAATGTCAGATGAATTGTAATATCCTTCTATAACGAAATATTATAAGCGAATGCATTATACAATAAACATTAAACAATAATAATAATAATAGCAATTTACTACTATTTCATGTATTTAAAATTGTCTGTAATTATTATTGAATATAAAATATTTGTTTATATTACAAGGTATTTTTATACATTTATATTTATGCAAACTATATTTATAGATTATTTAATTGTAACTCGAGCTAATAAATGATAATAAACAAATAATAGGTAAATAAAATGAATGAATGAATGAATAATGCAGCATTCGAAGTAACATTATTTAGTCAAAATAATTAAAGAAAATGGAAATTTAGCCTATTAATAAAACCAAGCCTTTTTCCCATTTCAAATGTATCATACCAACGTGTGCTGCCATCTAGTGGATGACACCTCTGGATCAATGCTGTGACTCTACCGCCATCTAGTGTTTAAAGCTGGACCTCCACTGGACAGTCATGAGACAAGTGGGGTTTATACAGAAAATGGCTCTAAATATCGTTTTTATGGCACTTCACAATGTAAAGCAGAACTGTAAAACAGGTAAAACTATACTGAGTCTTATACTTCTGTCGCTCTATTTATCTACATATCTCTCCCACTCTTTCACTGCTTTGAGAAGCACATCTGTTCTTAGTTAACGGGCCTCAGCCGGCCCGATCTCCCTCTGGCCTTTCAGACTCCTTCAAATACAGCTCAACTCCTGAACTTCCGACATGATCTGGGTCAATTCCTCTGCCCTCTCCCTCAAGGAAATACACTTCAGCCATCTAATCACAGCTAAAGAGGCAAAATGTACTTTAGGGGGTTCAGCGACCATACATACATACATATATATATATATATATATATATATATATATATATATATATATATATATATATATATATATATATATATATATATATATGACTCAATACGTATAACTAGTATCCAATAAGAAACTGTTCCGCCACAAGCAACACATTTTTGAAAAATCTGCTCAGCATAGCTTTTTTTAAATCACACGCACACTTCCTGTGAGAAAGGCCCAAAATCCTACATTCATCCGGACCAAACTCCTTCTGGCCTGCATCGTTGCCATGGCGATGGTGTTGTCTGTTTTTGTGATGATGTCAGGTCCTCAGTGGAGATTCTGACAGCACATCCTCACCCTGCCCACTGTGTGCCAGGAGCCACGGGACAGAACCTAGTTTCCTTCCAGCCCATAGATTTCACGTGCATTAGTGATTAAACACCGATTCAGAATGCTCTTACTGGGGTTAAATATGCCTTGAAGATGAACAGAAGCGCTAAAACAAAGTTTCGAGGCAAGGTAGAGTAGTCAAAAAAGGGGTTCAGTTGGTTAATTAGTTCGATAACACTTTATTTTATGGTTACACTTATTAGTTGCTTATTAGCATGCATATTACTAGAATATTAGCTATGTATCAGTGCTAATTAAAGGTGACATATGGTTCTGATTATCATGTATATCATGCAAAAATCATGCATTTTAAACATATTAGTTTAAACTTGTGATGTACGGTTGTCTGAATGCACACATATGAAGCACACAGGCAGTGGCTGTCTGTCTCCGAGTAAAAAAAAAACTAAAATTTAAAGGGAAAAATGTCATACCTGGATATGATGGTACCATTTCCCATACTGAGGAAATATTGCTCAGTTGCTATGCTTTTATCATACTAAGGAGTGCATTTAGCATAGGTGCATTTCCTCTGTTGATCCATTGTTGGAGAAATAAACTCATGTACATCTCGTATGATGTATCATTTTTGGGGAAACCGTTCCTTTCAAAATGTAATAAAATGCGATCTTCATGGACATGTTTTTTGTCGACAACCGTCCTATCTATATGATTATATAATCACACATTTTTCATACACTTTCCTTTTCTCCTACATTTCCCAGAGGCACACAGGATGCATACATACTAAGTCATTCTCCTGAATGTCTGTCTCTTGCCACAGTCAGCAGAAGTGTGCAAAAAAGTGTTTATTACATTTGAAATCTTTATCTTACAGAAATGCATGTATTTGGTACAGGAGGCATTCATTTTATTATTAATGTGCACACTTTATTTTACGTCTTCTGAGCTGTTTGACAAAAAACACCCTCTTGTCCTCTTTAAAAGGTTTGGAGGGTCCAGGACGGTTTTTTATATAATTGTAATTGGATTCGTCTGCAAGAAGAGAGTCACGTACACACAGGATGCTTGGAACTAACCCTTTAAATGCTACATTTTCCTTTTTCTAAATTGCTTTTTGAATGAGTTTAAACGTATGCAATATTGTAAACTGCTGTATTCGCCCAAATGTCTTTGTGTTCTTGTTTGATAACAAGAACAATAATGTTAATCTTTCAATTACTGCTATCGCCTTAATAATTCTGTGTGTGATTGTTTTAGCCCATTTTAAGGCAGCAATATAATAATTTGTAAACAATAGTGGGTAACACATTAGAATATCACATATGCCGCATAACGTTTTCCTTTTTTTTTTTTACTTACCATTATAGTGATTAGTGTTCCTTTTGGTTGGACACTTTGTCTATATTGTTCGAATTTTCATCCTATTAATGCAGCGATGCAACATAAAAACATTTTTTTCAATTAGTATATTCATTTTGCGTGTTTATTAACAATCTTTTTGCACTTGAGAACCACTTGAGAAGATTTTAATTTGGATAATATAATATATTTAAATAATTGTGGATACTGTCTTCATCATTCAGAATGTGAATCACTACAATAGCAACAATTAAATTTCATTTATTTCTATTAATTGTATAGCCATTTTTTTGCGCTACTGCTGACACAAGAAAGCAAATTAAATTTGCAAATAAAAACAACAACAACTGTAAAACAAAGTTACTATAACCCTCTTAAGTATGTTGCATGTTTTTTTTTTTAAGTAAGCTCAACTAATAAGATTTTACAGTACAGTAGCAACTTTGTTACAGTGCACTACTATTATAAGCTTACAATGGAAATCAAATCGGCTTTTTTTTGCTGCACACCCAAAAGGACTCATAACTATAATTGTACATAACAAGGGGTGAGAACCAGAAGGGTGTAAGGGACATTTTGGGTGAAATGGAGATACAATTATATATATCTCCATGAGTGTACCATGCCTTATTCTACATCCCTAACCCTACCTAGTACCTAAACTATCTTACCATTAATAAAGGAGCAAATTAAGAATTTATTGAGGGAAAACTGCCTGTTCCCTTAAGGGAAGTGTCCAAAGCCCAGCAGCCTGAATCACTATTACCTGCTCTTGAGAGGTATGGAGGTGAACCGAACATGTGTAGAACCTTTTTAATCAAGTGTTCTATGTTCATCTCACTTCAGCCGCTAACGTTCTCCACAGAGGAGGCGAAGGTGGCGTTTCTTATTACTCTGCTGACCGGGAAGGCGGCACTGTAGGGAAAGCATCATGTTCTTCAGCCTGTCCAATGTGATGAGAGCCATGTTCAATCGCTGATCTTCGCCAGGGGGAGAGGACGGTCTATTCTAGGGAGTTTCGCACACTGGCTGCAGAGTGTAGATGAAATGAAAATGCGCAGTGGGACATCTTCCTGCATGGGCTGACCGTATTCAACAAGAAATATTCTTGATGGATTTACCTAACTAGCTGGAAGGGCTCGTGGATTTGGCGTTGCGTGTTGATGTACACTTAACAAGTGAGTTCAACTTCCATCACTAGGGGGTTTCTTAGAGTTTTCCCCTTAAGGAACTGAGAGTATGGTCAGCCATTCTCCAGACATCGAACCCATGCTGGTTGGTAGAGCTCGGCTTTCCCGGGAGGACAGACTCTGACTCTTATCACCTCAGACAACCACACTGACCTGTTTTGTTGCGGGATGAGCCGGTGAATCTGTCTAACATGCCCAAAGAGTATGACCCGAAGTAGGTGTTCAGAGCTGCTTCTTTTCCTCCTTATCGTCCCTATGACTGTGCCACATATTTAGTTCCAGGTACTTCTCTGCTTAAAGGCAGGTAATATTCACTTTTTGCTCCTGAAAGGGATGCCATATCATTCGCCCTTCTTCTCCAGCAGGGGCGGGTTTTTTGTCACGAAGAAGGATGACTCCTTGCAACCTTGTATTAATTATTGGAGGATAAATAGCATTACAGTAAAGAATATCCATTGCTGTTAATGTCTTCAGGCTTCGAACAGGGAGCATCCATCTTCACTAAATTGGATTTACGTAATGCTTACCATTTGGTCTAAATTAGAAGAGGGGATGAGTGGAAGGCCACTTTTAATACCCCAGGTGGCATTTAGAGTATGTTGTTATGGCGTTCAGATTATTGAACTCCCCTGCATTCTTTCAAGCATTTGTGAATGACGTGTTGAGAGATGATCTATTCGTTCATATATGTCTACCTGGATGACTTATTTTTTTCAACATGTCAGGTGAGTGCCCCACAGGCTGGTAGAGAAAGAGCTTTTTGTCAAGGTGGAGAAGTGTGCATTTCATGCACAGTCAGTTCCTTTCTGGAGTACATGGTGTCATCTAAAGGGGGTTTACATGGGTCATGATAAGGCTGTGGTGGATTGGCCAACCTCTGACTCCTGCAAGACCCTGCAGAGATTTCTTGGGTTCACCAAATTTTTTCACCAGTTTTTTTATTTACAATTTTAGCCAAGTAGCCACTCTTCTGACTGCCTTGACCTCCACCAAGATGGCGTTCAGGTGGTCGAAAGCAGCTGAGACTGTATTCATCAAACTGAAAAGCCGCTTTGTTTTAATTCCTATTCTCTGGGCCCCTGATCCCACGTGGCAGTTTGTAGTAGAGGTCAACATGTCAAACGTCTTAATTCCAGGCAGGCTTGTTGGGCACTATTTTTCAGATGATTAGATTGTTCCATCTCCTACTGTGTTCCAAAAACATCAAACCTGACATGACGTACAGCCTAGTGTCTCTCAGTCACTTGGGAGATTGATTTGAAGGTTCACACCGTCTTAGAAGTGGTAACACCTCTGCCCGGATGCCCAACTTACCGATTGTTTGTGCTGAAGAGGTTGCGGTCAGACGTTATGTGTACAATATTGTTGGATTAAACATATCCTCAGCCAAGGAGACAGTGTCTACCGTCATTAACCATGTATTTCACATTCATGGCCTCCCGGTAGACGTGGTTTCTGACAGGGATCTCCAGTTCATATACAAATTTTAAGAGTTTTGCCAGTTACTGGGGGATACCGTTAGTTTGTCTTCAGTGTTCCACCCTTAGACCAACGGCCAAACTGAACGGGCCAACCAGGATCTCGAGAGGGTATTACAATGTTTGGTCACTCAGAAACCCACTTCCTGGTGTTAGCAAGTACCATGGGTCACGCATAACTCACTACCAGTGTTGTCTATGGGCCTTTTGCCGTTTGAACGTAGCCTAGGTTACCAGCCATCGCTTTTTACCAGTATGGAATCCAAAGTCGCGGCCCCTTTCTGCTCATGCTTTCATCCAGAGGTGCCACCGTACCCGGACAAGAGTCAAAGTGCCTGGACAAGAGGACCTAGAGGCTCTCCTCCAGGTGGGGGGCGTGCACCAAGGCTAAGGCTGATCACCACTGGTCGGAGCCTCACATCTATGTTGTTGGTCAAAAAGTGTGGCTTTCTAATAAGGACATTCCACTCTGTTTGCAATATGCTAGCTACCAAATTTATTGGCCTATTTATTGTCACTAAGATTCTTATTCCAGTGGCAGTCCACCTCAAACTCCTGCGTACAGAAGAATTCATCCTGTGCTTCACGTTTCAAAAGTCAAACCCATTTTTCGTTCTTGACTTTCTCAGGGAGGGGTAATGTCACGGTTCATGGGTTTACTGACTCATCTGTGCATGTGGTGTGTGTGAATGGACGTGGTTGAGGTCTGATGTGAGCTGATTGTTTCCAGCTGCAGCTCATATCTAGACCTTTAAATGAGTGTTCTCCCTGTCCTGTTGTTGTCAGTTCCTTTGTTTGTCTCCTGTCTCCTTGCTCCTGTCCCCTTCCCTTTATTTTCACTTTAGAATACTGTTTCAGGTTCTATATTATCTGAAAATATTTTATTACTAAAGGTCTTTTTACATTACAACTACTGTTTCAGGTCCAAAACTGATTCACTTTCCCTCAGTTCTTGCCTTATTTGTGAGAAATTCATTATTTGTATATGCTGAGGAGGCACACATACAGCACTGTATATAAAATATAAAAACTAAGGTAAGTTATCACAAGGCACTGGAGTGGTGGTGGAGTTTCAGCTATCATATGCTGATTTCTTACAAAAAATTCACAAAACAGGCAATTTATTGATTAATTTGATTGACTGTTATTTCACACAATCATAAAATTGTAGTACATATTGATTAGTTAGCATATATTCCTTAGAGGTTAACAGTAGTGAGTTAAGTGTTAATGAATTATTTTATTCATTACTGTATTCTACAGTGTGACCCAATAGTGGACAACCCAGCATGGTGGGTAAAAGCATTAACCAAACAGCAGATATAGTCAAAATAACCCTTTTCTCCACACAGTACCCCCACACCTTACCCCCAGTGAACAACGCCACTTTTCAAAAAGTCTTTCAACCAAGGAGGTGTAAAAAGGCCCCTCTGAAACAAGAGGGTTTCATGACCCTAATCAAATTACTCAAGTTACGTTGACTTTATTACTCTCTCTCTCTTTCATTCACATATATATAAGATTAGATTAGAGCTATAAAGGTAGTCCCTGTAATCATTTTGGATACACAGTACCTTTACAGCCATGCCATTCCTGAGTTGTGTTGTTTCAGTGCTGACTAAATGTTTACCTTTGAAGAATGACATCACATCTGACTTCAGCCTTGTTAAAGAGGGAGTGGTGAGAAAACCAAAACACACGCAAACACTCTAGCGCCCTAGCAATGCTGACCAGACATGACATACTGGAGTCCAGAAAACAGACTCATTGACACAGTTGATCACACTCATCTCTCTATTTCCCTCAAAAGCTTGATTGCTTGTCGTTTGGCTGCTCTCGGGCACAACTTACGGCACATTAACTCTCTCTCTCTCAGTACATACGGTTTAGGAGAGTTACCTCTGATAAATGAGAGGTTCTGTGCGAGTTATTCAAGCAAACAGACGGTCTAAAGAGCTTCTCATCACAGCACAAAAAGCATCTGTACTTTCATTAAAAAAAGAGAGAACATTGGAGTTAAAGCACATACGCAGGCCCACATCAGAACTCTATGATGGTCAAACATTTTTTTTACATTTGCACTTTACACACAACTGCTGGGAAAACTAAAATATACATAATGTACGAGTTAAATCAAAGAATGTGCAGGACCTGGATATTTCTGAAAAACCATGCAAGCAGTTTGACAACAAGTGTTTCCACAGCACTGTGTGGATGTATTTTATAAATGCAATAATAGGTTCACATACTTTTACCTGCAACTTATGGACATATGGATGTACAGAAGGATGGATGTCTGTTCTGGGTGGAGTGAGTAGGCAGTGAAGAATGTACTAGATTATTGGGCATACTCACACACCCCTTTGGCAACGCTTATAGTGCCAGTACAACACACAGGCGGTCATTCATCCGTCTCTCTCTCTCTCTTCATTTCACTCTCCTTTAAGAACATTTACACCCAGCGTTGAAGTCAGTTCAAACCAGGCTTCACCATGTCTGCAGTGAAAGTCATTCTGTGGATGTGTGTGTGTATTAATGTGATTCTTACTGCTAAAGCTCAAGACACTATGACCATCAGAGATCAAAACAATAATTCAGAAAAAAAGGTAAGGTTCTTCAGTTTCTCAAGTCTATATCAAGAGCACAACGCTGGTTATTTATAATATGTCATTTGTTTCTTTTATTTTTTCCAGTATCTATCTGTTACAGTTACTGAAAAAAAATGTGTGAATTAAATTATACTTAAGTTATATAAAGTTACCATATAAATACATTCTGAAGAATATGCCACAATTTGTATGGACTGCTTTACAATATTTAGATTTAGGAGCTTGACAGTCCCTTGTCCCCATCCACTTTCACTGCAGAGTGAATGTAGAATGCCTTGAGCACCAAATACCTTAGAAAGTTTCTCCATTAATGTTCCGTGTAATTTTAAACACGCTTAAATCATGTGAAACATCTAGCCTGTTCTAACTCTTTTGATGTATACCAACTACTTTCTTCATAGCAATGACATTTAGTGTCATTTAACTATTAAGTCAAATCTGATTAGAACATGAAAGAAATCAACAATTTTATCAAACATTTTCCCTTAAAAAAAGTGATGGTAACACTTTATTTTGACAGTCCACTTTAGAAATTCTACTAAAATTCAGCTAGCAATCTTTAGAGTATTAGTAGACTGTCTGATTAATAAATTCTAACACTTTATTTCGATGGGTCCACAACATACTGTCTATGATCAGTGGACATCACCATATATTCCATAATGTTAGTTCGAAGCAGACTTATATGTTCCATTCCAAGTAAACTTTCCCCTGCTCAGGGAGTAGGGAGCAATGAACACTCTGCAGGGACCATGTTGATTGGAACACGCTCAATTCTAATGAGCGAGCTGATTATCAGAATCAGGTGCGTTAACAAAGAGAGACATACAAAATATACAGAACGGTGGGGCTCAAGAACTGGGATTGAGAACCGCTGAGTTTCAGGGTTGGAGCTAAACTTTGCCGGGGAGTGGGCCTCCAGGATCAACGTTCCCCAACTGTGGTCTATGAGAAACAAAATTATATGTCAACTTATTCTACTAATCTTAAACCTACCTACACTGAGAGATAGTAGTTGACATGTAGTTCCAAAGTTACTTGCAGTTAGTAGAATGTCTAAAGTAGAAATAAAGTTTAACAAAAGTGATGCTCCTTGCATGCTCCTTTAAACAACAACGTCATCAGGGAGGGACAGCTGGGAATGCCGTCTTGGAGTAACACAATGAGGTCCACAATATGTATATGTATGATATGATGATATGTATGATACATGTGGAAAAGGTGACCTAAAAAAAAATGATGAAAAAGTCCTGTGCACACCAATACGAATGCTGTGTGACAGAAAATGGCACACAGGGTGAATGAAGAAGTAAATTCACTCTCGAGAGTAGGTGGCATTTATCCACCTTGTTTTTAAACACAGAAGTATAGATTGTTTTTGTACTGCTGAAATAAATGAAAGCAGCTGACACCAGAAGTCTTAAGAATGTTAAGAATGTCAGAAGTTAAGAATGGCCATGTCTGCTCATGTATTAAAAATATGGTGGACAGATGTCTTCAAACAGCTATTCATATTTTTGTATTTGCTATGGTGTTGATCAAGAGTGCAGAGACTCCATGTCACCATGTATTCGTTCTATTCACTACAGATCTGGGTACATGTCGGTAAGTGGGATTTTTCTGGCCAGCTTTTGCAGGTCAATGTAAAAGAGTAAGTATGTGAATGAGCATGCAAGCGTGTGAATCAACGTGAAAGTCATACTGAATTTTGACACTTGGTGTAAAAAGGCCTAATCAACTAGTAGACACTATTTTGAATATACAAAGTGTTGAGCATAAAAATGAATAGCTCAGACATGAAACTCTACTTGCATTCTTATTGGTTCATTCAATTCGGTGCGTCTAGCCAATCGGATTAATGTACTCATTACTGTTTATCTACATCATGACATATTAAATTAATGGCATGGCTGTGCGGAATGCATATTGTTATCTTAGCTTCCTCCTCCCCAGCACCACCTACTCATGGATCTCCTATTAGGATCTTCCTTTTTCTAGCATCAGCAATATGTTTCATTTCATTTTAAAATCTGAGCATTTAGCAGAAACAAGTTTACTTTCTGTCCAGCAGCAGTGCAGCAGATATAGTCCGCCAAAAACAAACCTATGTACATTTGGTTTAGAATCCGAAATCTGGAAATGTTGGGACGTTTTTTTTTTAAATTGGAATAAAATGAAAATCAAAAGGATTTCAAAATCACAAAAGCTATTATTTTAGTCACAAAAGAAAACAGATAACATAGCAAATGTCTAAACTGAGAAACATTACAATTTTATACACAACATTAGCCAATTTCAAATTTGATGGCAGCTACAGGTCTCAGAATAGTTGGGATGGGGCATGTTATATGTTTCAAATCAGTTTGAAGAAGTCTGGGCATTGAGGTTATATGTTTCTGGAGTTTGGTTTCGGAATTTGGTCCCATTTTTGTCTGATTTCCAGCTGTTAAATAGTTGTATTCTTTGACAAATTTTCTCGCTTAATGATACTCCAAATGTTCTCTGTAGGTGAAAGCCCTGGACTGCAGGCAGGTCAATTCAGCAACTGAACTCTTCTACCATGAAGCCTGTGCAATCTTTTTCGAAACCTGTAGCAGGTTTCAAATTTCAAATGAACTCATATAGTGAATAAAAGTGTAAAATTTCCCATTTCGCATTTGTTCTTTGTGTTCTATTGTGACTAAATATTGACTCATGTGATTTGAAAGTCTTCAAATCCTGAGAGTTATGATAACAACAGTTATACAATAAAAATTCGACATGCAAATAATTTGCTCTGTACAATTATTGTCAAATAGAGTCTCTAACTTTCTCTTACTATCTATCATTCTCTCTCTCTTAGATAGAAGTACAAAGTATGAGAGTGGACTGCAAAGTCGCATCTCGTTTTGCTCACACCGTCATGACCACCAAAGCCTTGAGCACAGCCAATGCATCACAGGAGGTGTTCTTTGAGGTGGACTTACCCAAAACAGCCTTCATCACCAACTTTAGCATGTTAGTCTTCCTTTCTTTTCACAAGCTATAAATATATATATTACAGTGACCAAAACCAACAAGTGCCTCATGAAATATTTTGTGTTTGTTTTTTTTAGAGAGATTGAGGGCAGGATATATGTCAGCGAGGTGAAGGAAAAAGAGCAGGCCAGGCAGCAGTATGAGAGCGCTGTGTCATTCGGCCAAACTGCTGGCCTGGTTAAGTAAGTACTGGTCATTGGCAAAGCTCTGGAAAGCTGACAGAGTACACATTTGCTTTTCAGTATAATCTCACTTATCAGAAATGAGAGTTGTTTTTGGTTTTCAGGGCTTCGGGAAGGAACATGGAGAAGTTTTCTGTGTCCGTGAACATTGCACCCCAGAGCCGCGTCACGTTCACGCTTACTTACGAAGAGCTGCTGCAACGACGTCTTGGTAGCTATGAGATCATGATAGGTGTCCGACCAAAACAGCTGGTTCAAAATTTCGAGGTTCCTCAGTTTCTCCCTCAAACTCTTTCATTGCACATATTATGTTGAAATATTTAAATACTGGAAGCTATGCTGTATCGCTCATGTCTCTGATCCACAGATTGTGGTAGATATCTATGAACCTAAAGGAATTGCGTTTGTGGACGTCAACGGGACATTCATCACCAATGAACTGCTCCCTCTAGTGAAGAAAACTGTCACAGATAAAAAGGTTAATATAAAATTAACTAACACTGGTTGTTTAAAACTAAAGCCTGTTTATGCCTTAATCAAAACAAAACACCAAACCAATCAAATAATCAATATAACTATTTAATCACAAAACCAAATGTCACAAAGGCTACTGTGACTGCCATAGATTATTTCATATTTGTTTTTATTTCTTATAATTGCACCTTTATGTCAGCATTTCTTTATATCCTGGGAAACCGCCCCCCAAAATGTTTAACTATTAGAAGAAACACACTTATGCTTGCGACAATTATCGTCTATGATCTTCCTCAGGCACACGTGTACTTCTCTCCTACACTGGATCAGCAAAAGACATGCTCGGACTGTGAAGAAACATTAATTGATGGAGATTTTTTAATTAAATATGATGTGAGCCACCCACAGGATATAGGAGAAATTCAGGTACAGCGTCAACATAGTCTCTACTCAATGAATTTATTACTAATGATGCCTTATGATGCCGAATGTTCTTGTGTTTCTGTTTCAGATAGTAAATGGCTACTTTGTACACTTCTTTGCCCCAGATAATTTGCCACAAATGCCTAAAAATGTGGTATTTGTGATAGACCGAAGTGGCTCAATGGAGGGAGAGAAGATGAAACAGGCAAGTCAAACGAATACTTTCCTATGCTCTCCTACTAGTCTGTACGTTAGAATCATCTGATGATTATCTGTTGGTAGACTCGAGAAGCTCTGATGACAATATTAAGTGAACTGCATGAAGATGATTACTTTGGGCTGGTCACGTTTGATGACACTATAGAGTCGTGGAGACCATTCCTTAGCAAAGCTACACCAGAAAATGTGACAGAAGCGAAAAAATTTGTCAAGACTATTGAAGCGAGACACAGTAAGTATGAAGTGAAATAAAAGGACTGCACACAGTTAAAATCATAGCCTACCTGTAAGTACTCTGACATATCGGTTCTCTAGTAACCCAATACAACAAGTCCTTATTTTACAGCAAATTACAGGTTTTATGTTTTACTGATGCAGTATTAAAAATTCTCTTGTGTTTTTCCATTAGTGACTGATATAAACAAGGGCCTTTTATATGCGGTGGACATGCTTACCTCGGAAAAAAGTGACTTTTTGCCAGAAATGTCCATGATCATTCTACTCACTGATGGACTACCCAGTTCTGGTGTGTATTGGCTTTGCAGAGTACAATAATTAATAATTAATGTTTTGCTGTACATATAAGCGCACATTTTTAGGTTTAAGTTAAACTGTTATTTAACTCCGTTCTTTTAAGTTAAGTTGTTTAATCCAAGAAATATGCAATAGAATTCAACTTTGCAAAAGAAATCATACAATTTATGAGATATTGTAAACAGGATTAAACATCTCATTATGTCATGTTAAAAAAAAGTTTATGTTTTTTAATGCAGCCTAAACAAACAGTTAAGTTTTAAACAGTTAAGACAAATATAACTGCCTTTTTTAAAGAAAGATATCCCTTATAAGAGGGATCATTATATTGCAGGTCCATGGCAATAAAAAGTTCGAAAACTTCTGCTTTATAAAATGTAAAAGTAAACCTCAATTCATACAGATTTTACAATCTGCTTTGAATAATATATATGTTTAAGGCCAGCAAGATATAACCAAAATCCAAGAAAATGTCCACAATGCTATTAATGGAAGCATGAGCCTCTTTTGTTTGGGCTTTGGCTATGATGTGGACTACAGCCTTCTTGACACATTGGCCAAGCAGAATGATGGACTCGCTCGAAGAGTATATGAGGCCTCTGATGCTGTACTTCAACTACAGGTATTCTCAAAAAAATACTGTTACAATAAATGTAACCTAATCAAGATTGCATCCAGCTCCTGAATGATTTTCTATGTCTACAGGGTTTTTATGACGAGGTGGCTATTCCACTTCTTTTAGAGGTGAATCTCAATTATCCTGGCAACACTGTAACCGACTTAACACAAAGTCACTTTAGACAGTTCTTCAGAGGCTCTGAGATTGTTGTAGCTGGACGTCTGCAAGAACTTGAAATCGAAGAATTTCAGACTGAAGTATTTGCAAATGGGGTAAGGGAAGCAAACTATATTTATTTTATATCTGTTTAATTGTACTGTTTCATTTGTTGCCATACACCTTATTTCAGTTGGGAGACCAGTTTGTGGTTGGGGGTCTTGCGATTGCTGAGGAGTGGGACAGTGTGTTTCCTAATCAGGAGTATATCTTTGGGGATTTCATAGAACGACTCTGGGCATATCTGACCATCCAGCAGCTCTTGGATAAAAGGTTTAAACATGCACTCCTGTATTTTTCATGTTACCCGAGAATGACAAAAATAATAGAGTTTCCAATAACGTGTTAACAGAGAGAAATGCTCCCCAGAAGACAAGGAAAACATCACAGCTCAGGCTCTAGACCTTTCTCTGAGATATAACTTTGTTACACCTCTTACTTCCATGGTGGTTACCAAACCAGAGACTGAAGATAAAGATGAAACACTCATTGCTGACAAGCTAACTGAAGGTACTTGCAGTTTTTTTTAAAAAAGAGGTGAAAAGTTTGTAATTTACTTACCATCATGTTCCAAACCTGTTTGAAATTTTTGAAAGTCTGACATATACTATAAAAATACTATGATGTATTTTAAATCGATTTATAACATGCTAAATCTACTATAAATGCCATTTTATATATTTAAGGTCCATGTCTTGGCCCAAGGAAGGCATTGAATGGTGGATGATGGTTTGCTTTGTGTTTGGTCTATTCAGCACGTATATGACCTCAAAATTAGATTGAAATTCAAAATGGTTGTCTGTTTTCTAATTTAGTATTCACTTTGCTATTTGGTTATTCTAGTTAGCTCTTTGTTATTTACTCATTCATTCGGGTGCTCATGTCGCCAGCAAGGATACAAGGAAGTTGTTTTGGGTCATCATGGGGAAAGAAGGGAAATGCAGAAATGTATTCAGACCCCCTTAAATTTTTCACTCTGTTATATTGCAGCCATTTGCTAAAATCATTTAAGTTCTTTTTTTTCCCTGAATGTAGACACAGCACCCCATATTGACAGAAAAACACAGAATTGTTGACGTTTTCGCACATTTATTAAAAAAAGAAAAACTGAAATATCACATGGTCCTAAGTATTCAGACCCTTAGCTCAGTATTTAGTAGAAGCAGCCTTTTGATCTAATTCAGCTATGAATCTCTTTGGGAAAGATTAAAGTTTTACACACCTGGATATCAGGATCCTCTGCCATTCCTCCTTGCAGATCCTCTCTAGTTCTGTCAGGTTGGATGGTAAACGTGGACAGCCATTTTCATATCTCTCCAGAGATACTCAGTTGGGTTGAAGTCAGGCCTCTGGCTGGGCCATTCAGGAATAGTCACAGAGTTGATGTGAAGCCACTCCTTCGCTATTTATGTGCTTAGGGTCATTGTCTTGTTGGAAGGTAAACCTTTGGCCCAGTCTGAGGTCCCGAGCACTCTGGAGAAGGTATTCGTCCAGGACATCCCTGTACTTGGCCGCCTTCATCTTTCCCTCAATAGCAACCAGTTGTCCCTTCAGCTGAAAAACAGCATGATAGACTGTTGGGACTGTATTGGACAAGTGATGAGCAGTGCCTGGTTTTCTCCACACATACTGTTTAGAATTAAGGCCAAAAAGTTATATCTTGGTCTCATCTGACCAGAGAATCTTATTTCTCACCATGTTGGAGTTTTTTTTAGCAAACTCCAGGCAGGCTTTCATGCGTCTTGCACTCAAGAAAGGCTTCTGTTGAGCCACTCTGATATAAAGCCCCAACTGGTGGAGGGCTGCAGTGGTGGTTGACTTTCTATAACTTTCTCCCATCTCCCGACTCCATCTCTGGAGCTCAGCCACAGTGATCTTTGGGTTCTTTTTTACCTCTCTCACCAAGGTTCTTCTCCCCCGATAGCTCAGTTTGGCTGGATGGCCAGCTATAGGAAGGGCTCTAGTCGTCCCAAACATCATCCATTTAGGGATTATGGAGGCCACTGTCCTCTTAGGAACCTTAAGTGCAGCAGAATTTTTTTTTGTAACCTTGGCAGGACCTGTGCCTTGCCACAATTCTGTCTCTAAGCTCTCCAGGCAGTTCCTTTGACCTCATGATTCTCATTTGCTCTGACATGCACTGTGAGCTGTAAGGGATTATATAGACAGGTGTGTGGCTTTCCTAATCAAGTCTAATCAGTATAATCAAACACAGCTGGACTCAAATGAAGATGTAGAAGCAGCTCAAGGATGATCAGAAGAAATGAACAGCACCTTTAAATATATGAGTGTCGCAGAAACTGTGTGATATTTCAGTTGTTGTTTTTTTTAATAAATCTGCAAATATGTCAACAATTCTGTGTTCTTCTGTCCATATGGGGTGCTGTGTATACATTAATGAGGGAAAAAAAAGAACTGACATGAATTTAAGGGGGTCTGCATACTTTCTGTACCCACTGTATATATATGTATACAGTATGTATATATACTGTATATGTATATGTATATGTATATATATACACATACATATACACACACAGGCATGTGAAAGAGTTAGAACACCTTATTGAATTCCATGGTTTTCTTTATAAGGACATAATAAGAAAAATAACACAAACAATAACATCTGACAAATTGCAACATGTTAAAATAAAGCCAAAATGCAAAAGGGTGGGTGACAAAATTAGAACACACTTACTGTTAATATTGTAGCATAAGTAGCAGTCAGGTGCTGCTAATCAAATACCTTTGATTAACGGATTGTCAGCAAGTGTGAGCATCTCTAAAGCAGAAGGTTTAGCAGTTAGATGTGTGTTAACACAATAATAAGAAGGTAAGACACCAGCAACGATCTTAGCGAAGCAATTGTTGCTGCAAAAAGAGTGACAAGTCTTCATCAGCGTCACGTCTTGTCAGTTCACCAGCTCCACCTGGCTCCATCGTCCTTCTGGCTCCGCCTTGGTCTGCTGTCAATCATCCATTGTATAAGTTGCATTCTGTTTAGTGTTTCTCCATCCGGTCTCGTCGATGTGTATGTGTGGTTTCTGCTCATCAGTGGTTTACTACCCTTATGTAGATTATTAAATCTATTGTGATTCCTCCTCTTTGTGAGTGTACTCCTGCACCACCCCATGACAATGTGACTGGCTGAAGAGGGGCTATTGTGACAAATTAACAATGTGTTCTTTTGATCCACAGATCAGCGAGAGGACACAGCAAAACCTGGTAAGAGGAAATTCACTTGTACATCATCATAAATAAGTCTTATCTTGTATTACAAAACCTGCATACTCTATATCTCTATCTCACAACTACCTGAAGTTATAAGTTCCCTTCGTGGTCCACCTAAGATGTCACAAAAAGTTTACCAAGCCCAAAATGTTGTATCCTCCTCTTTTGGTAAGAAGAGATATAATTTTTTTGTAGTTTGAATACATTTTAAAGAGAATTTTACAGTAAAGAAAAATATTGACAAGTTACTCATGAGTTTGTCTCTTGTTTGGAGTTGATGGAGATCCACATTTCATCATTGAGCTGCCAGATCAGAACGATGCTCTGTGCTTCAACATTGATCACAAACCTGGTACCATCTTCAACCTGGTTAGAGACTCACTTACAGGTGATTCATTCTGTCATAAAAACAAGAAAAAAAGTTTGGTCACACTTTATTTTATGGCTACATCTATTAGTTGCTTACTATTGCTCATATTACTAGAATATTAATCATTTATTAGTGCTAATTAATCACACGTTAATGCCTCATTCAACATGACCTTATTGCACGTCCCTAATCAAATATCTAAACTAACAACTACCTTACTAACTATTAAAAAGCAGAAAATTAAGAATGTATTGAGGGAAAAGTTAACAAGTGTTACCTATTCTAAAGTGTTTAGTTTAGATGTGGGTTTATTTTATTTCTTCTCATATTTAATCATATTCAGGCATTGTGGTCAATGGCCAAATCATTGGAGATAAGAAGGTCATGCCAGGGAGCAAAATGCACACCTATTTTGGGCGTTTTGGGATTGTTCATGAGAAGTTTGGCATCAGATTGATGGTGAGCACAAAGGAGATCGTAGTGTCTGAAAATGGAAAGCAGGCACAATTCTCCTGGACTAACAACAAGACTTTAGAAGGACTGAAGTAAGTGAAATAAATACATTTATATTAAAAGGGATAGTTGAAAAGTTGAAAAAATTAAAACTGAAATAAATTAAAAAACAGCTCCTCCTGAGACCCCACACCTCTGAAATTTTATTCATATTTTGTTCTATGTGTAAAATTCTATGAGGACAATTAGACTCAGTTTTTCTTAAAATTAGAATAGCATGACTAGGCAAAAACAATGTGATTTATTTTTTTAATCACCAGTCATTTCTTAATACCTCAAATATGTTATAAAATATGTAATAAAATTATTTCATGTACAGTTTTGTTTTATGTGTGTAAAAATTTCCCATAAAACACTCCCATTAATATGTAACCAATTAACATGTTAATGTGTTGCTGTTGGGACAGCATGTTGAAAAAAAGATTTGTCATAATGGAAGGAACAATTGGCCAGATTTCCATAATAATATCTAATATTTCCATAAAAATACTGATCACATATATTTTTTCTATTCATTTGTTAAATCTCCCAAAATGCATAATAAACATATTTTAGTTCACATTTGGATTGAAGTCCCTTTATGACAAACAATTTGAAAACTATTTATATTTAAATGACAATTACAAAATATAATCATATTTCCATAAAAATGTATATGTATTATGAAAATGAAATTAAGCACAATTTGTTTGGTTTTTTGGTTTCTCCAGCATGGATCTGCAGGTGATCGAAGATTGCAGTTTAACAGTGACCATAAGGAACTCAGTCAAGTTTCTTATTATCCTGCACAAAATATGGAAGATGCACCCATATCATCAAGACTACCTCGGGTTCTACACATTGGACAGCCACCTCTTTTCAAGCAATGTCCACGGTCTTCTTGGTAAAATAAGATGTTCTCAAATATTAGCAGAAGAACTCTACATACGCTTTTTTTTTTTTAATTACACTCACCCACATTCAAGTTTGTTTGTCTTTTCCAAACATTTAACAGTTCGATAGTTGTGTGCCAAATGACGTACAATGTACTATTAGAACACCTGCTCTTGGAGAGCCACCATCCTGCAGATTTCAGCTCCAACTCCAGTCAAACACACCTGAACTAGCTCATAAGGGTTACTTGGGTTGGAGCAAGTTTGGAGCAAAAATGCAACTCAAGCAATTTACCAAGAGCAGGGCTGGAGATCCCTGACCTAGGGCGTGAATTTCTAAAGTTTATTATTTGTTATTATGACCAAATTATGACCTTAACTAGTTGCTTATTAACCCGAATATTACTATATTAAGCCTTTATTAGTAGTAATTAAAAAATGAAAATTTTTCACAGTAAATCCACAGAGAGCAATCCAACATGAAGGGTACGAGAAACACACATCACATGCATGTTCACTCTGAAGTTAACAAGAACGGACAAACTAACACTGAAAGGGAACTTATGAAGGACTATAATGAGAGTAAAACTTTCACTCCGAATGGCTCATTATCTTGACGTTAAAGAGATGAAATCTCTTAAAAATAGCTGTTTTTTTCAATTTACTCCCCCTCAGGCCATCAAAGCCATCAATTTTATTTCATTTATCTTGATGTTTTAGGCTTTGATTTCAGCGCAGTGAAGCATCTCAAGCACCAACACGTTTTCAATAAGTTAGAATTGTGCTTCAAATAAAGAATTTTATGTTGACCAGATCAGTTAATCACTTACAAGTCAATATTGGATATACTGACAGTGATTTAAGAAAACAGTTAGAAGCAACCAGTACAAAAAATTAGCATAGAGCCCTGACACCATTTACCAGACAAGCTGCTCTTTGAAGGAATAAAAGTTTATTCAAAATCGGGAGCCCACTGATCAAAACAACCAAGAGAGACTCTCTGTGACTGAGTAAAAATCATTAACAATCAAATCTACTTAATTACATTTACTGTAATTTGTCATACTGATTTGGTCGTTGGTTTGTCACATGACTGTTCTACTGTTTAAAAGCACTTTTTTGGGTAAGTACAAATGATTTAATAATAGAGACACTGCCTTTGATCTGAGCATCCTTCACTTTTTTAAACCTTCTGTGCTGAATATATCCCTTTTTTAAGTTTTGGTCATTGCATTGCAGGTCAGTTCTACCATGGCGTAAGCTTCGAGGTCAGTGACTTGTTCCCGGAAAAGATCCCGATAAACAAGATGCCAACATGTTTGTGAAAGGAAACAAGCTCACAGTTACCAGGTGGACGAAAATGAACATAAACTGCATTGTTGAACTTAGACATCAAGAGAAATTCATTTCTACTTTCGTTCGTCTCTAGGGGCTGGAAGAGAGATTTCAGACAGGACGTGAAGAACGGAGAAAATGTGCCCTGTTGGTTCATTCACAATAACGGCACCGGGCTCCTCGATGGAGTTCACACAGACTACATCGTCTCCGGTCTCCTCAAAACAATATAGACAACATATGTCACTCAACTGATCTTTGCACTACACACCAAGTACATGTTAGCTTTCACATAGTTTTAAGTATATAAGAGGTGATGGATTTATTCGGATATAATGTCAAATCTGACAAAACTGTTAATGATGGTAGTATTTTTTGTTTGTTTGTTTGTTTGTTTGTTTTACATAGAATGGCATTCAGCGACTACACAATAAACTATCTTTCCAAACATGTTTTGTGTTTCTACCATATCTTTACATCCAAAAAACTTATGATTGAAAAAATAATAATTACTCAAGCAAGAGCATTATATACACAAAAATACCTTGGTGCAAATGTTGAGTACTGGTCAAGAATTTAAGAGCAAAGGTCACACTCCCACTCAATTAAATATTTGCTCTGGTACAAAGTTTGCACATTGATTTTAGAGTGTTTAAAAGCCCTGAATGTGGTCGACAGTCGACAGTGCATCATGTCTACAGGGTGGATATTCTGCGTCTTTGTGTGCATATGTTTTTCTTCAGGGTCTTTTGAGTCCTTGGTCATCTCAAAGGGACACGAGCAATGGGTAGGTTTGCTTTTGCAATTTACTCTTGTTTTTCTGCACTAAAGAAGTAGCTTATACTGTAGGCATTAACAGGCACATATACTGAGCTACAGTATGTCTTCACTGTTAATACAGTATCAAAATAACAAAATGGTTTAATTATTATTGATTTACCCATACAGTCGAGGCCTTGCAATCTTTGGGGACAGGCATTGAAATAAAAAAGGCAGCCCTCTTATAATTATTATTTATAAATGTAAAGTTATATATTGTTACCAAGTCACTATTTCTTTTTACTCGTTTCTTCAATTGATGAGGCTGGTACACCCTGTCGTGAATGAGGGGCCTGAGGCGTGCGGATCCATTAGCAAGCTTTTATTTGATGAAGGCATGGTCAAAGTAGGCAGGCGTCGAAACACAGCAAACAGGAGTACAAGAGGCAAGGCAACAACAGAATCCAAAAAACAGGCAGAGATCGGGTCAGGCAGCAAACAATCAAAGTATCAGAGACAGGCAGGGTTAAAACCAAAGAATCTATAACAAGGAGAATGCAAGGCTAGGCTAACTAGGAACAAACAAATAATCAATGCAACCTGCAGGTGAGGGGCCTGTTTCAGTATTTATAGTCTTACAACAGGAAGTAGCAGCAGAGGGAGTGATCACAGATCATCCAGAGGTAATGGCTCCCTCTGCTGGCTTGGTGACACACCCATAGGCAAAGATTGCGGATTATGGCGAATCTGCATTTTGGCGAATAATATTGCTTGCCTGTCCCATGTCGCGATTGGATATTTAACAGGGGTTTTGTTTCATACAACAAACATAAACATAACATTTCTCAAGAGTAATTTTTGAAGGGGACACAAATAGTACAATAAAATTTTACTTATAAAGATATGTCAACAAAATGGAAACCTTCGCTTCTATCATTATTGTATCATTATGATTATTTTCAAAGTTTTCAATTCCACACAGACAGGGGACTTTAAAACTTTAGAGAACCTGCTGCCATTTTTCTGCAGCCCAGTTCCTGTGTTTTCATGCACACTTGAGTCGCTTGGCCTTTTTCCTACGTTGGAGGTATGGCTTTTTAGCTTCTATGAAGACCCGAACACTTGAGGACTATACCCAGGAATATCTGGACCTGGCTTACCTCTCAGACTGAATTGTTTCACGAGGGAATAAATCAGCCATTTAAATCACGACTTGTTCGCGAGGGTCCACGTGAGACACTTGCACAGTTTATAGAGTTCGCTTTAGTGACTGTGGGGTCAACTTTCACGCTGGGTATAGAGGAGAAAGAGGACACTGCATCGATTCCTGTAATGGCTGCCTTCCCCGAGCCGCTGCCCAAGATGGCCGCCATCCCCGAGCCGCTGCCCAAGATGGCCGCCTTCCCCGAGCCGCTGCCCAAGATGGCCGCCGCCTCCCCAGAGCCGCTGCACAAGATGGCCGCCGCCTCCCCAGAGCCGCTGCACAGATCTCCCTCCTGTGGCCGCGCCTCCAGTGTCAGTCGCCAAAGCCTGCAGTGTCGCCTAGGACCTCCAGCGCCTCTGTGTCGCCCTGGCTCTTCGGCTCTCCGCCTCAGTCTCCCCGACCACCTGCTCCGCCGCCGTCGGTCGGCCCCATGGTGTTGATGACCGCTACCTCTCCATGGCTCCTCCCTCCGTCAACTCCACCACTGACCATCATGGATGGGCTCTGGATCACCTCCCGCTCCGGACTCCTCCTGTCTTCTCCCTGGCTCCTCCCTCCGTCTCTTCCTCCCTGGACTCTGTTTGCTGACTCCCTCCCGGAACCCCCTCCCAAGCTCCCAGTTTTGTTTTGTTTTGTTTGTTTTGTGGAGCGCCAGGAGTCGCTCCTAGGAGGGGGCCAGCAGTAGAGGACCAAGCCAGCAGAGGGAGCTCTTACCTCTGGGTGATCTGCGATCACTCCCTCTGCAGCTACTTCCTGTCTGAGGACTATAAATTCAGTAGCAGGCCACTCACCTGCAGGTTGCATTGTTCGCCTCTGTGGATTGTTATCGGATTGTTGTTTCTTGTTTCCCTGATTTTGACCCTGCCTGTCTTCTGATATTCTGATTGTTCGCTGCCTGACTCGACCTTCGCCTGTTTTTGGATTTTGTTATTGCCTTGCCTCTGATACATCTGTTTGCCCTGTTTGACGCCTGCCTGCTTTGACCATGCCTTTGCTCAATAAAAGCCTGCACATGGATCCGCACGCCTCAGACCTCTCATTCGTGACAAGCTGTTTCTTTGTACTGCTTTAAAAGAGCTTGAACAGCACATCTTGAAACCTCAGTCTGCTTTGAAATTTTCATCTGGGAGAGACCTTGTTGATGCAGTAAAACTACCGTGTGTGTGTGTGTGTGTGTGTGTGTGTGTGTGTGTGTGTGTGTGTGTGTGTTATACTGAGTATCTATATAGTATGTATTTTCATTGTTGTTCAGACTTATGCTTGTGGGTTTCATGTTTTGTTTGAATAGAGATGGATAAGGGGAAATGAAAGCCCAAGATTTATAGACTGTTGCTGTGAAGCAGTTTTAGTATAACAGTACATGTCAAATTTGTGCTGGTCAGACGAAGTGTGGACATTGAGATTTATGCAACTAAGAGTGTTGAATAATCTCAAAGTGTCAAACAGTGGCAGAGAGTGAGCAACAGATAGAATTGAATATGACTGTAAATAGTCTCATTGCCATAATGCTTACAGTTGTTCTAGCCTTAACTAGTACAAACACTCACAGCATTAGATGGAGGAGATTTTACTTCTTGGAGGTAGAATCTTGAGGACAGTCCACTGACCAGCTCTCCTCAGCTTTTCTTAAGGCCTGTTTTCTTCTTTGCCTCAGGCTACAAAGACATGTCAAATATGTCACTATTTAATGACAAGCTATCAAATCCTTATAATCCAGTGACAATAAAACCTACTTTTTGTGGATGAGGAGGACACTGAAGATCAGAGGTTTAGCTCCATCCCTAATCCTCACAACATTTGACCTGTCCTGTCAAAGTCCTCCAGCTTGAGATGATAGCAAGAAGGACAAAACCGGAACAAATAACTTGCCATAAGATTCAGATTTCGATTACAGGCAGTTTAGTTCATAATACAAAATATACCATAGGCTAAAACTATATGAGAAAGAATGTATACATTTTGATTTCATACAAACTCTTAACTTGCAGCCAAGTAACTATATCGCTAAAGTTAGTTATTAATAGACACAACAGCTAATAACTGTCAACAAAATGTTTCAATGACCAAATAAAACCAGAAACAACGCTGACTATGCTTTACAATAGTATTTTATTCTGGGGAGTGATGATTTTATATGGTTATTATTAATATAAAAATGTGCATAGTATTTAGAATAAAATATAGAAAATGTTTATAAATTGCAGTGAAAAGTGGCAAATGATAAAATAAATGTAATGCCATGGTTTAACCACCAAATGCCGGTATGTCTGTTTATTAAATATAACCTACATATATTTAGCAGCTTTTACCAGTCCTGACAGATCATTTATTCATTTATGTTTTGGTTTAAGACATTATTAGACACTCAGTGTTTATAAGTTTAGCTTTTTTAAACATTGAATTTCAAGTGTAATTGTACTCATATCCCAGTATGACTTTAAGAAATGCATGTAAAAAACAGCAAATACAAAATTTAACCTACTAAATATTTAAATAATGTTTAAACAAACACAAGGGCGCCAACTGCATTCAGGGCAACTCTTTCTTGCATTCGTTTAATGGGCAGTCTTCAATGAAACTTATTCAACTACCTACATGGAGAGAAAGACTGCAGAAAGACTAACGTTAGATTTGTTATATTCTTCCAATTGGGTGGCTCGCCAAGTATTAGATTTCTCTAATACATAAAATGAGTAAGCTGGGCCAGAGTTCTTGGAGAGGGATGAATTTATTGAATTTATTGTATTGTAGCCATTCCTGATGTTAGTGTCTTCCACGAACCTTACTAATGTCTGTTTTTGAAGATAACACTACATACCAGGTTACACAAAAGTCAGGACCTCCCATTTCAGGGCCCTTACAAAGTTTACTGCATCTGAGGAACGATTTCATGTAAATGACAAATAATAATCTTTCCCTAAAAACCTGGGATATGATAATATGATCATTAACATCTGGATATTTTGCTATTGAGGTGTTTCTCACACTAACTCCAAATATAGCATAACTGCCTATTATCTAAAAATAAACTAACGCATTTCATAAAATACAACTACTGGTAAATTAATGCATTAAAATGCCAAAATCTTCCTGCGTAGTGTGCTTGAGAAGCACTGAAATGAATGCTAGATGCTAGAACTATCGGTTGTTTAAAACTATTAGCCACTCACTTTACTTCCATATATATAAATGTTATTAGTAATGTTAGAAATATAACATGTTAAAAAAAATGAAATTATGTAGGCCTAAGCTAAAGTTGCCAACTGATGGCAGAAAATAAATTACAGAATCATTTATTCAAATGACTTGTTTAAACTGCTTCATTCAAAAACAAAGCTTCATTCAAAAACAAAGCCAAAGCCACCAAAATATTTTACTTTTCTGCTTTATTTTTTTATGTAAAAATATGCTAACTTTTTTATTTGACAAAATAGAGCAAAAATAGTAAACAAACAAAAAAAGTAAACAAGAACAGGAAAAAAAATGAACCAAAAAGTCCAAAAACCCTAAAAAAATGAAGATCACATTTACAGTCCTGCTTATATTTGCTTGTTGTAATGCTTAATGGAATCTTAATACTTGTATGCAGTTGTTGGACACAAAATTTGGCAACAGGCCAAATTTAAATAAAAACTAAAATATAAAATAAATATCTTGACCAAAGTGTGAAGAATCCGTCTTAAGGCAGGCTAAAGGCAGCACTTTGAGTGTATCTGTGCATTCGCTTTCATACATTAATGCATCCTCTTGTGTCTCTCCAGGTCGGTGACACCAGCATGACCAGACTCTTAAAGGTATCGCAACAATGTTGCTAAACATCTGCTATGCCAGTTTTTTGTGTAAAGCAATTGTTCTAGCATGGATGAGAGTCCAACCAAGGGGGTCATGACTTTTATGGGGGGCTTCAGCAAACTTTGAGGGGTACATGACACTTAAAGTTAAGTTTTGTCATCATTTACAACATATTTTTCCAAACCTGCATAAGTTAGCTATAAGAACTCTTTATGATCATTTATTTTCCTTTAAAAAAAGTAGACCTTTCTACTCAAAATGGTTAAAACCACTAATGACCAGTATTAAAACTATATTTAAGAATTATAAAAGTGTCAAATAATACACATGAAGTATAATATACAACATTTTTTACATCTACACACTTTTTGTCGCCATCTAAAAAATGTTTTATTTGTCTCCTCACAGAAGAGAAGCGTGAGCAGTCCTGAGGTGGGAACTCTATTACCTTTCACACGTTTGTCTGTCGAGTCTTCGTGATTTACAAGTTAATTAGAAATGAATGTGGGCTATTCTTGGGTTATTTTTACTGTACCTTATCTGATCCCTGTCTGACACAAAACACAATCTACATGCATGATCTATATATATATGGCCACGTTATTATCTATATTGTCTCTGATTATTTCATTTATGAAGATCCTTATTTTTTGAGCCCGGTAGACTCTGGGAATCCAGTAACTCATTGTTAGGGTGTTCCCTACCGTAATACACCTAAAACAGGGATTGCCGTAAAAACTCATCTTTGGCAGGGAAGCGTTGTTTAACCTAAATGACGAGAGATACCTTGTCAATCGTGTGGAAAGAGTTCAAAAGCTTTGTCCTGAAATGACCACAGTCTAAGTCAATAGAAGTAATCACTGCTGAAAAGTGTACTGAACGCTTTGTGTAGAATTAATGATTTATCAAGCTTTCCAGGTTTTGAAAATGCTTTTTACAAATGCTTTTTTCATGTTAAGGTGTAAATTACATGCAAGTTACCCTAATCCCAATCTTATATGTGTAGCTGATTAATAATAATTGGTGCTTAAATGTAGAATTACACCGTAACAAGGACACTTCAAGTGTAACCAAATTGTTATATAGCAGTAAAACAGCAATATATTAGAGACATTTGCCCCATTTACTTCTATGTGTTTTTTTCTCTGTCTTTCAGATAGAGGTGCAGAGCATAAAGGTGGACTGCAAGGTGACGTCACGTTTTGCCCACACTGTCATGACCACTAAAGCTCTCAACAAGGCCAACGTCTCACAAGAAGTGTCTTTTGAGGTGGAGTTACCTAAGACGTCCTTCATCACCAACTTCAGCATGTCAGTCCTTTTCCATCCGAGTTATAATCAGAGGAACTCCATTTCAGAAATGGTTGCAGCAAGTTGTGACACATTTTTTGGATTTTCAGGGAGATTGATGGCAAGACATTCACAGGTGTGGTGAAGGAAAAAGAGAAGGCCAAGCAGCAGTATCAGAAGGCTGTGTCATCTGGACAGACTGCTGGTTTAGTCAAGTGAGAAGAGGAATAAATAAAACTTGAAACTGCTGTTAATGTACTACTAACTAACTTGTGTTCCGGTGTTCCAGGGCTTCCGGTCGAAAAATGGAGAAGTTTTCTGTTAACGTGAATGTCGCAGCAGACAGCAGTGTCATATTTGTTCTCACCTATGAGGAACTTCTGAAGCGACAATTTGGCAAATATGAGCTCATGATCAGAGTCAAACCCAAACAGCTGGTCCAGCACTTTGAGGTTAATTATTAACCATAGTTGATTTCATAACAAATGAATAATAATTTGTCAATAAGTGAACTGCAAAAAAGTAACTAATGGTGGCATTTGAATTTTTACATTATAATTTCCATTTATAATCTTTATGGTAAAAGAATAGTTTACCCAAAAATGAACAATTTACTCTCTGACAGGCCATCCGAGATGTAGATACAAATGAGTTTTTTTTTTTTATTGGAAAAGATTGAGAAATTCAGCATCACATCATTTGCTCAGCAGTAGATCTTCTGCGGTGAATGGAAGTCATCAAAAGGAGAGTTAAAAGCCTCTTGATGGATTTATGCAGATTTTCGCCTCAATACATAAATGAATGGGCGGGTTTGGTAAGGATTATTGTTATGTTTCATCTGTTTGGATCCATTGGTGAGCAAGTGACGCAATGTAGAATTTTTCTGCTCTGACAAAAGAAACATACTTATCTACATCTTGGATTGTCTGAGGATGGAGAAAGTTCTGCAAATCTTGGGTGAACGATTCCTTTCAAAATGTAAACATTTGCGATACGATTTTTGTCAACAACCTGCCTATCTACCTCTTATTTAAACCAAGAATGACTTGTTGGCTTGAATTCTATTTATGCACATTACATGCAAAATTATATAAAAATACATGAATGAATAAAATAACCATAATCTGTTGTGTCACTCATGCGCAGATCGTAGCAGACATTTTTGAACCGCAGGGAATTGCGTTTGTGGACGCCTACGGTACTTTTATCACCAATGAACTGCTCCCTCTAGTGGAGAAAACTGTCACTGACAAGAAGGTGACGATTCAAATATCTTTACATGGACAAATACAAGTATTAATGTTGTACATGTGCGTTAAATAATGCTAGCAACTAAGAAGGATTTCCATCAGAGAATAATAATGGTGACAATTATCAATCTGATCTTTGTTCAGGCCCATGTGTCCTTCTCTCCAACAATGGATCAACAGAGGAAATGCACTGAGTGTGATGGGACACTCATCGATGGAGATTTCTTCATTAAGTATGATGTCAACCGTGCTCAGGACATTGGTGATATCCAGGTCAGATATCATTATGGTGAACACACATGCTACTGTACATGTTAAAAACACAAAGAGTAAAATGAAAATAAGATTTTTATCATCTACAGATTGTAAATGGATACTTTGTGCATTTTTTCGCACCCGCTAACTTTCCAAGAGTGCCAAAAATGGTTGTTTTTGTGATAGACAACAGCTACTCTATGGTGGGAAATAAAATGTCACAGGTAAGTTACGATTCATTACTGTTCATTGAGAAAAGTTTCAGATTTTCAGTATATTGGACTTCTGTCTGTGTTTGTTTTCCAAATGAGACTAAAGAGGCTCTGGGGACCATCCTGGGTGATCTCCCAGAGGACGACTACTTTGCCATCATTGTATTTTCAACCACCTTTGTTGTGTGGCGGCCATATTTAAGCAAAGCAACACCAGAAAATGTGAAAGAAGCCCAGGAATATGTCAAAACAATTGAAGTTATTGGTGGTAAGTATGAATATGGAGTAGCCTATACAAGGAAGTAAATTTGTCACTGAATAAATCATAAATGTTTAGTTGTATGTAGTCTAAAAAGAAACACCATACAAAGCAAAAGAAATTCCAAAACATACAGAAAAGTACAAATTCCTGAGCACTTTTGTTTTTGTCTAAGGTACTGAATTGCATGATGCTGTCATTCATGGTGTGAATATGTTGTATGAAGAGCAGCGTAACGGTACAGCGCCAAAGAACATGGTGCAGATGATCATTTTGCTGACCGATGGAGAACCAAACACATGTATGTATTTTATTTAAAGCGATTTTGATCAATGAAATACACTGCATAATCACATTTGCAGGATTGATATATCTGTGTTTGAAGTTTAAGCAATATGAATATTCAAAGCTTCTAAATGATACCATATGTTCAAGTCACTGCTTTACAGTTATAGATTTGTTACCATAACTCTGATGATGCCATTTTGGCAGGGGGCAGATTAAAGAACACCAATGAGAATTTTGAAAATTTCATCTCATAAGCAGACTTGATTAATCTATTATTTATGACTGTTGCACTTTTTGTTATTGTCTGTGATGGAATCATAAATATTATTCATTTTTAGATCCGAGAACTCTTCCTGAGATCCAAGAGAGCATTCGTCACGCCATTGATGGGAATATCACTCTGTTCAGTTTGGCTTTTGGTAAAGACGCAAACTATGGATTTTTGGATACTTTGAGCAAGCAGAATAATGGATTGGTTCGCAGGATTTATGAGGACTCGGATGCCCCACTTCAGCTAAAGGTAGTGAAACTGAGGTCTTTGTTTTAAAGTTTGTAATAACTAGCAAAAAATAAATTTGGTTCTAAAAATGTTGTTAGCATGATTTAGAACAGGGATGGTAATTATGTCAGTAATTATGTCCCCACTGCAATAATTACATTGTTAACACATATCTTTAGTCTCAGTATGTGTCATTGCTAACAGCTTTGTACAAATAAAAAAATTGTTAAAATAAGACTAATAGTAGAATCAATGGAATTTAATGGTATATACCATAAAATGTAACTTTTAACTACCTAATCTGTCACATTGCAATGATTACAACAAAGCAACTGTTCTCCCATAGTAGACTGTTACTGTAGAATGCCATAAAGTAGCAGCTGAAGTCGAGAACTCAGAATATGTCATACTACATGTCACTACTTTCAGAGTAGTAGAACGTGCACACTAATGTAAACATTCATTAACGTTAGCAAATAATAACTAAACATATTTCCCAGTAAACAGAATATATATTTAACAAGTTCAAGGGGATTCGTACAGGGGTTGGACAATAAAACTGAAATGCATGGTTTTAGACCACAATAATTCATTAGTATGGTGTAGGGCCTAGCTTGGTTTGCGGCCAATATAGCATCAGTTTGTCTTGGGAATGAACAGTGAAAGTCCTGAACAGTGGCCAGAGGGATTTTGAGCCATTCTTCTTGCAGAATAGTGGCCAAGTCACTACGTGATGCTGGTGAAAGAAAACATTTCCTGACTCGCTCCTCCAAAACACCCCAAAGTGTCTCGATAAGATCTGGTGACTGTGAAGGCCATGGGAGATGTTTACCTTCACTTTAATTTTCATCAATCCACTCGGTCACCAGTCGTGTTGTGTGTATTGGTGCATTATCATCCTGTTACACGGCACCACCTGCAGGATACAATGTTTGAACCATTGGGTGCACATGGTCCTCCAGAATGGTTCGGTAGTCCTTGGCAGTGACGCGCCCATCTAGCACAAGTATTGGGACTAGGGAATTCCATGATATTGCAGCCCAAACCATCACTGATCCACCTCCATGCTTCACTCTGGGCATGCAACAGCCTGGGTGGTACGCTTCTCCCGGATGTAGGAAAGACAGTGAAGGTGGACTCATCAGAGAACAATACATGTTTCACATTGTCCACAGCTGAAGATTTTCACTGCTGGCACCATTGAAACTAAAGTTTGGCATTGGCACGAGTGAGCAAGGTTTGGCTATAGCAGCCCGGCCATGTATATTGAGCCTGTAGAGCTCCCAATGGACAGTTTTCGTGGAAACAGGAGAGATGAGTTGCACGTTTAATTCTGCAGTGAGTTGGGCCGCTGTGGTTTTATATTTTTTGGATACAAGACAGCTACCTTTTGCATCCACAATTACTACTGTTGGATGTGGTTCATCCTTCTTGGTGGCATGCTGACATTACCCTGGCTATGTTCAGAGTTCCTGTCTGGGTCACAGATGAGCCATCAAGTTGTGTACCAACAATTTGTCCTCTTTTGAAGTCTGATATATCAGTAATGTTGTGTGCATTGAAATATCTTAAGCAAAACTGTGCTATTACTTAGCTAATTAAACCTTCACACTCTGATCTTACTGTAATTTGCGATCAATGAAGATTGGCCACCAGGCTGGTCAAATTTAGCCATGAACCCTCCAACACTAAATTGGCCAGTGTTTCAGTTTCATTGTTCAACCCCTGTATATGTTTGGAAATCTGTATTTCTTTTTAAATCTTTATCACACCATTGCTCACAAACCACAGAGACCACTGTGGAGAGTTGCAATAAATTAAATTAAATCAACTCAAAACCTTGTGAATTGGAATAGATTTGGAAAATGTGCATCCATATTCAACCCTGGTAACGATCTAGTTTAACTGTGACATGTTAAATAACATGTTGATCTTTTTTTAGTAATTCTGTCTAAAAATGTTTGTTTCATGATTTGTTGTTACCCAGGGATTTTATGAAGAAGTCTCAAGTCCTTTGCTCTCAGACGTGCATTTTCGCTATCCGGACAACGCAGTTAACTCACTGACAAAAAGCCATTTTAAACAGCTCTTCAACGGCTCTGAGATCATGGTCGCTGGTCAACTTAATGACTTAAATGAAATAGACAACTTCGCAATTGAAGTGTCCGCACAAGGGGTGAGTAAATACCTCTGGAACTGATAAGCAATTATAAATGTGGACACTGGTGATTTGATGTGTCTAAGCATAAAATCTTAATATCTCCATGTCAGTGTGAAAAGAAAGAAAGAAAGAAAAATTTTATTCTTTTAAGGATTACAAATAATTTAATGAATTTCTGTCCCTCTAGCCATTGATTGGTCTAAGAGATAGCTCCCCAGACCACTGGTTGAGCAATTTTCTGCATTATCAGCCTTATTTCCGATTGCTACTGCATATTGAACTGGATAAGATGAACAATAGAAAATTGTATCACCAGTGAATGCTTAGTTTGTAGCTTTGTTAATACTGTTTGGTTTTACATAATTGTTTTGTGGACTTGTAAATCTAATCCCACTTTCTTTGTTTTGCCACAGTTCCAAAATAACGTTGAGCTGAAAGGTCAAGCGAATACTCAGAAGTGGGAAACCATATTTCCTGGTGAAGAGTATATATTTGGGGACTTTACTGAGCGTCTCTGGGCATATATGACCATCCAGGAGCTACTAGATACAAAGTCTGTTTGAAAAAGCATGATCTAAATTATTTTTACTAATTTAAATTCTTACGCGAAAGATCTGAATCAAATCTAATTACAAAAAATATATATATTTTCTGCCAGAGACAAGGGTACACCAGAGGAGAAAGGAAATGCCACTGAAAAAGCTCTGCACCTTTCGTTAAAGTACAACTTTGTTACGCCACTTACCTCCATGGTTGTCACCAAACCTGAAGATGAGACTAAAAACGACACATTTATTGCTGACAAGCTGACTGAAGGTATGACTAAACTGAAGTTTCCCATTAATTTGTAAATATATGTTTGATCAGCTACATCACACTCACTCTTTTCAACATTTATTCACAGAGGAACGAGGAAATGTCCAAAAATATGGTAAGTGTTACACTGGTACATATTTATTTGGTTATTAAAGTATCAAGTCATGAGTCCCAGTTTTTGCTCCTAAGATCCAAAAGCAAACAGTTCTAATTCATGAACTTGTTGCTGTATTACAACTGTAGCAAATCAGCTTATTAAGGGGCAATATATATATATCGATAATTACAATTAATTATGACTAATTGCAAATATTTATATCAGCTGCCAGTAGTAACTGTAGCAGAATTACATTGCCATCAACGAATATGTTTGTCGCTTGAACTTCCTAGATACACTTTATTAGCCCTTTGGTTGGGGAAAGGGGCATTAAAGATTACTGGTTAACTAGAACAAATACTTGGTGTCTGATTGGTTAAAATGCTACACAACTAAAACTCATGATGCCAATCTTTACCTTCATAACAAAATCTTAGTTGACCGTGATAATAAATTATTAAAATAGTAGTGTCCTTGACACTGTGACCCAGGGACACTTTTTTATAGCTTTAAGGTGCATTAAAAATTAATAGTGCTAATGAACCATTGAGGTAATATTCTTACTTGCGATTTGGACCTGGGAACAGTTTGATATGTCATGACTTAAAAAAGAAAGCTTCATTTACTTTTTTTCATATTTGAAATATGTTAGCTATTCCACAGCATTTATTTTAGTTCAATCATTGTCTTATTTGCAGGTTACACAGGCATAGCGTACAGCTACCCCAAGTACACTGCACCCACATATTATGGTAAATATACTATAAAACTATATTCACTGGTCAAGTAGGTAAAGCTTCCCTGTTGAAAAAATGCTGGTGAGGTAAGTTTTGAAGCTGGGATGCTTGTTTAAGCTGGTCCTTTGCTGGTTTATGCTGGTCATGCACTGGTGCTAAGCTGGTCTGACCAGCTTAAAACCTAGCAAAGGACCGGTAGAAACCAGCAAAGCACCAGCTTAAACCAGCAAAGCATACCTAACCGCCAATGCTGTATTTTTCATATCAGCAGAGCATTTCTAACAATTTGCTAAACAAATGTAACAGTTGATGGAGATCCACATTTCATCATTGAGCTGCCAGACCAGAACGATGCTCTTTGCTTCAACATTGATGACAAACCTGGTACCATCTTTAACCTGGTTAGAGATTCACTTACAGGTAAGAACAATGTGCTAATTCATCAGAAAATACCAAGGCATAGCTTCACACATAAAAATAAATGTTGCCCCTTCTGACATTGCAGATATATTGCAGATATATTCTGAAATAACTTTGAAAGCTTAAAGTCTAAAAATTAGCATGATTAAGATGTAACACATTTTACCATGTTATTAGCATGATTTATCACACTCTTACTATGTTTCATCATGTCATTACAATGGTTTAATCACATTACTAACATGTTTTAGCATGTTTTAGCATGATGCTAGCATCATTTATATTTTTTACTATGTGGTTAGCATGATTTATCCTATGGCACATAGCACACACACTATCAGAGTGATTTAGGATGTTGCCACCACATTATAACTTGATTTAGAATCTTGTCAAATCATTCCTTCTGGAAGTCCCAGTTTCATCTTAGAGAAAAAAGAAGCCTAAATAGAAGATGAGTTTGTTTACTTGGTAATGTGTTTTTATATTTTTATTAGTTTTTCACACTTCTATTTCAAATAAGAATTTCATGTCTATTGAAACAAGAAGCTGTGATTTGTGGAATTTTAGGCCTAAATGTTTCTAATAATCAAAATTATTTTAAATCACACATATCCAGTGTTTGCAGTTCATTTATGTTCTTGGTGCTCTACAGGTATTGTGGTCAATGGCCAAACCATTGGAGATAAGAAAGTCATCCCAGGAAGCACAATGCACACCTATTTTGGGCGGTTTGGGATTGTTCATGAGAAGTTTGGTATCAGATTGATGGTGAGCACAAAGGAGATCGTAGTGTCTGAAAAGGGAAAACGAGCAAAATTCTTCTGGACTGACACGGCAACAGTTAAAGGGCCCAAGTAAGATTCAGAATATCACTACATTTTGAGCTAACTGAAAGAACCCTTTCAGAAAGGAATGGAGGAAAGACTTATAACCCTGAGAGAACTTTGTCCTTCTTTCTCCAGCATGGATCTGCACGTGATCAAAGATCGCAGTTTAACAGTGACCCTAAGGAACTCAGTCAAGTTTCTTATCATCCTGCACAAAGTCTGGCAGAAACACCCATACCATCAAGACTACCTCGGGTTCTACACATTGGACAGTCACCTCTTTTCAAGCAATGTCCATGGAATGCTTGGTAAAAAAAAAATAAAAAATCACCCCAGAAAAACAATGTGAGGTTTGAGGTTTGAGGTTTACAAACTGGTCAAAGCCTCTCACTGTTACCCACAGGATGGACAAGTTGAAACATGTTTATAGTCGTTAACAATAGGCCACAAATGCAAACATACATCTTAATGAGTTTGAAATATTGTTTTTAGAGTGTATTATCATCAAGCAGCACAGTCTGTGATGGCTGTGCTCTGAACTGTGTTCAACTCTCTTCAGGTCAGTTCTACCATGGACTGCAGTTTGAAGTGAGTGAAACGTTTCCAGGAAGGGATCCAAACAAACCAGATGCCATGATGTTGGTGAAGGGACAAGAACTTATAGTTACCAGGTGAATTTAAGACACGTTTTCCCTTTTTGAACATGAAAGTTTGATATCACCTTAATTCTGTGTTATTCTGTGACAACAGGGGTTGGCAGAAAGATTTCAGACAGGACGTGAAGAACGGAGAAAATGTGCCCTGTTGGTTCATTCACAATAACGGCACCGGGCTCCTCGATGGAGTTCACACAGACTACATCGTCTCCGGTCTCTTCAAGACAATCTAACAGCGAGCCATGAAAGCCAGAGAAAATGATGACCGACAGCTATAATGAACCAGAGGAAGACTTCAAAAAAAAAGGAACATGTTATCATCAAAATAACAATCCCAACAACAAATTGCTTTCGCATCAAAATACAGATTTTTCAATAATCAGATACTGAAATGGTATTTAAACTCATTTTGTTTGGTTCACAGTTAAGGCGGCAAAGCCAGTCAATTTGATACGCATATATAATATGCGCCACTCATGCTTTATTTTCATATTCATACAATTTCTAACATTTTTTAAAGACTTGATTACAGCATTGCACTAGATTTGTAATAAAAAAGCATCTGTAAACATCTGTTGCATCTGTTATTACAAAATCTTCACCATACAATATAAAACTCAGAAAATGACACAATTTGTATGGACTACTTTACAATATTTTGATTGTGATTTTAGAGCTATTACGGTAGTATAGGTATACTATTAAGGTGTAGTATCTTCACAACTATATTCCTTCTTAGAAAAAAATGGTATCTGAGAGGATTTCCAGTCAGGATTTACACTGGAACCACAGTACTGAGACTGCTCTCATTAGAGTTACAAATGACCTGCTTTTGTCATTTGGTTGTGGTTGTATCTCTTTATTAGTGCTATAGGATCTCAGTGCTGCATTCGACACTTTCAAAAACTCAACATTCTCTTAAATAGACTAGAAAACTATGTTAGGATTAGAGTAAGTGTCTTAGCATGGTTCAAATCATTTATCTGACTGCCATCAGTTCGTAGCAGTAAATGAGAAGGTATATCGATCATGAAATGAAATATGGAATACCTCAAGGCTCAGTACTAGGGCCATTACTTTTACACTTTGCATGTTACCTCTGAGAGATATTATCAGGAGACATGGTGTTAGCTTTTACTGTTATGCTGATGATAATCAGCTCTATATTTCTTCACAGCCCAGTGAAGCACACCAAATTGAGAAACTATCAGAATGTGCAGTTAATATAAAAAAACTGAGTAATTTTATAATGTTATTTTCTGAAGAAAAAAAACAGAGATGCTAATTATCGGACCTAGAAACCTCACATGTAATAATTTAGAACAACTGATGGCTGTTCTGTTAATTGTTCTTCATCAGTTAAATACCTAGGTGTGCTGCTTGATAGCAATCTTTCCTTTGAAAACCATGTTTCTAGCTTTATAACAGCAAAAACGCACAAAATAACAAGTGAGAAGGTCTTAAGTAGGCTATATGTTTTGTGTGGAGATATGTTGTCATACAAATAGGAAAGCTAATCTACAATATTGCTGCAATATAGCCTCCCAACCAACTAAAGCAAAGACGTAGAATAACATTCGCAAAAGAACCAGACTGTGGCCGAGGCATGGTTGGGGTATACAGTCTGTGGGCATGACAGGTCTCATTGCCATAGCTTCACTGGGCAAGACAGCACTCTTAGCTAGACGCTCTTACCTCAGCCAGAGGACAGCTCTATGGTTTGCATTCTACCGTTAATTAAAACACATTTTATATGAATGAATATATAGCCCAGCATTCACCGTTTACCACAAATTAAGAACACAGTCTGATACCCATGTTTTTAAATGGGTCAGATAGTATTATTTTCCTTTTCCAGCTGTATTATAGTATATAGGTTGCAATGTTATGCTTTCAGTTAGGCATTATCAGCACTATAAAATAATATTTTGTGATTTAGTGCTGTATGAATATGACTGAATTAACCATAAATGCACATCTTTGTGATATATATTTAATGTAAACTTCATACGTTTTATACAGAAAGACAATATGTGATTTTTTTTTATTGTTTCCAAAATGGGGCCATTCAAAAGCTTTATGAAGCTCTCCTTCCTCCTCTAATGGCTGACAGTCTGACAGGCCCAGCAGTCAGCTTCTCTGTATGATGTCAATATTGATTACCTTAAACTGGTAGTTGTGACCTACAGTACTCAAATATAGGCAACTTGTAGCAATATATGTGTACATACATGTGTCTAGTAGCCTAGAGAGGTCTATGCTCCTGTCTGAAGTGCATATAGGCTATCTAGCACATATTATGGATTCAGACAGCAGGCCTCGAAGCACTGCACATTAATGTGGGGTTCACATTCCTTACTAAGGTCGAGGCTACTCCTGACATGTCCCTGCTTTCTTGGCTGCACTTTCAGAAGTGGTTCTTTGCCATCTTTATAAGGGCAATTTTGTATTAGACTCTAGATCAATCTAGATCAGGTATGACCACAGATAACCACAGCATAGACTCTGAAAGCGTGATTAAGAGAGTGTTAAAGCTTTTATATAATAACTTTAAATAATCTGAAAGTAGAACATTAAATGTCATAAAAATGCAAGTTTAAATGCACCGATATAACAAGTCTGGCTGATAGTGATAATTACCATGCTATTGCTGATATTAAAATTCTATACTGTTCTAAATTAACTGAAACTTATACAGTAAGAACAATCACCCTTAGTGAAAGAAATTTGTGGTGCTATAGTACTCAACAATCCTCCCAATTTTTATAATAAAATTACATTTGGCTCATTTTGTATGCTGACTGTACTTGACACAGATTTTTCCAGAGAGGATCCCGTAACTCAAAGCTAACGTAGCCCTTAATGGTAAAAAAAAAATAAATAAAAAATTAAACCCAAGTGAACATGATACCTTACAAAGAAACTTGGCAGTCACACAAAGAGCTAACATAAATACTAAATGCTAAACTCAAACTAAAATGATGACTAAGCTGTGTCAAAATATTCAAGGGAAACTAAGTCTTTCACACGTCTTTCACAAACATCAGATCTCATCCAGTAAACACGTTCTTGGTCAAATTAAGGAGCAGATGTTCGTGTAAGTGAGTGCTCGAACTGTGTGTCTTCAGTGAAGCGGAGCATTCTCTCAGCTTTACAAGCCTGCGGTCAGCAGCTCCCTGTGTTCACAGTGATCACAGCTTCTCATTAACATTCAGTCAGAACAGCCATTTCTCAGAGATTTCTCTGTAAACTGTGTGCAGGGCAGGACACGACGCTGCGCTGTGGTATCACTGATCGCTTTTTATTTAAGTCATCTTTATCATTTATTATACTGTAGGTTTCTCTTGGAAAAGTGTGCATTTAACTGTGCACTAAGAAGATGGCGATTTTTTTTTTGAATGTTGATGAAACTCTACATGTAACCGTGGCAATGATGATGTGGGAAAAAGTACAGATGATACACAATATTCAAACAAAAGCTAACGCAAATAAGCTGTATGAAAAAGAAAAAAAATGTTACTCACCTATCACGTCCTTGGCATCGAAGCCTTCCAGTTCTCTCCACCACTGTAAAGCTGCTCTGATATTTACATGGGTTTTAAGTTACCTGAACTTATTTTTAATGTTTTTTCTTTGATATACAGTACTGTGCAAAAGCTTTTAGGAAGGTGTGAAAAAATGCTTCAAACAAAGAATGCCTTCAGAAATATAAATAAGGATGGTTTAAATTGTCAATTTAGAAAATGCAGGAGAACAAGAAAAATACTTGGTGTTAGTACCTTTTGCCTTCAAACCAGCATCACACTTGCACAAAATCAGGGATATGATCAACTAATTATACCAAACAGGTGCTAATGATCATCAGTGTTGTAATAAAAGATTATATTGGTTGCATTATACTGCTTACTTCGTAAAGAAAGCACATTTTGCTCACAGATTGCTCATATATCAGTATGTTTTCCAGAATGATAAAGTTCCACCATAAAGAACTTAAGGATCGCCCTACCTCTGCAAAACAAACTTAAAGCAAACAAACTGTCCCAATAGAAGTCCATAATTAAATATGATTTGATCAAGGTCAGAAATCTGCTAAAAACTATTTTGATAAAAAAAAAATCTGTCAGACTTTTATCATAGAACGTGTTTACCCACAATCCCTAACTTCCGGAAGTACCAGGCAGGGAAAGGCCGGGGATACGGTCCACCCATTACCATCGGGAGAACATGGATTGCTGCTAAATTGTGAATATATACGATTACAGCGAGCGTCGTGCCTAGGTATTACAATCGTTGTGGGTTCTTCTGTTTAACGCGGTGTTCGCATCAATGCTGTAGCTGCATTAAAGCGTCATCCTCAGCAGGGCGGGCGGCTCGCGTTTCTGTGGACTGAGGTTGAAATCATTAAATCGGGAAATGTTACCTCAGCGTATCTATATCATTCTTGTCAAACGCAGACAGCGTTTTTGTCTGCTGTAAACAGTCGCTGTCTCATGCGTTTGGCCTGCGCTGATCATATGATCACATCGAGCAGCTCATCTGATGCTGATTTTCTCGCATTGATCGCTTTCGGTGTGCCGGTTCCCATAGAAACGCTTCAGATGAAATGCATTGCAATCACCGATCTATAATAAAGATCATTATAAAGAGTGATCGCGGTACTAGCTTTCAGGTGACTAGAGACGAGTGTGCGTTGATAGACCTGACTACCAAAAAAGTGGTTTGATAGTTTTGCTTTAAAGAAGTATTTTACCTGTTATAACTGTTTGAATTTAGTCAAAAAGCCTATAATAGGCCGTTTAATATGATGTTTTAGTTGTGACAGCATGCACCGATATTGGAGTCAGTGAACTGTATGTTTTTTTGTTTGTTATTAAAGATGTAGACTTACCCTTAGGGATCGTTCCTGGTGTGAAATGTGTGACAACCAACCCCCGGTGTGTTTGTGTAGCCTGTCAGTTCGCGTAGCACGAAGATGGGAGGCTGGAGCGCGTTCGTGACCTGCTGTGTTTGGGCGATTCTTCTCCTGGCTCTGTTCGGAGATTCGCTGGCATCATCGCCCGAGTTCGATCCCTACAAGGTTCTCAGAGTGTCCAGACATGCCAGCCAGGCCGAAATCAAGAAAGTCTACAAGAAGCTCGCGAGAGAATGGTGAGTGATGGGTACGAGGCCAAAGGGGTCACTGGGCAATACATGAGCACTCTCTAAATAAGAATAGGATTGCTTTTTTGTGTTTTCTCTTTAATATTGAGTTGTAATTGTGTGACCCTCTACAAATGAAAACGTTTTCACTTTTTATTCAGGCATCCAGACAAAAACAAAAGTCCAGGGGCAGAGGACATGTTTATCAAGGTCACTAAATCATATGAGGTAGGACGAGGTTGCCATTTTTACCTAATTCTGTATGTGTGTGAGCATTCAAAAGTTCGATATCTAAATGTTTTCTACTTCGTTTCGTACGCTTATGTTATGGTAAAGCTGCTTCGGTCTTCAGAGTCACGTGATCCAACACGTCATCTATTGTAATATGCCGATTCGAAATATTTAATTTTAATACCAGTGTTGAAAACAGTTTCATTTTAGAGTGCTGCGTTTAATATCTTTGCATTTTAATGTTTTGTGCAAACTGAGACTTTTAAGGATTCTTTTGATAAATAGTTCAAAAGCACAGCGTTTATTTGAAATGGACATTTTTAGTTTGGAACGTTATCGATTTCGTGTTACTGTGTAAGGGGCCATTTTTATTATTTTCATTATTGCATCAAGTCTTGCATTTTTAGACACAAAGTTTTGTGTGAATATCCCCTTATAGAATTTTTCAACACTAGTATGTTTATGTGCACAAAATGTCTGCTGTAAAAAAAATATATATATTTAATTACTCATGAATTGCAAGTATGAAATAAAACGGTTTATTTGTTTAAATGGCAATTGTTTTATACATGCGTTTTTTATCTGGCTTTTTTAGCAATTTTATTTAATATTTTTATATAATACAGATGTTTTTACGAAATTTATATTTAAAATATATAGCACATAAGTGGTTACATTTTACCTTTTTTTTTTAATTTGCGTAAATTTGTCAAATAAGCAATATTTTCTTATAAACGTACATTTACATTTGTGTCGTTCCTTTTTACAAACATTTCGACACACATAATGCACTTTTGACATTTGGTGCCACCCTTCTGTGAATTCTTTGAAAAATCCAACAAAAAAAATTGTCTGATAAGTAGTTTTAACAGGATGGAAGCAAAAGCACACATCATTCATTTGCATATACCAGGACTGACAAAGCTGGTTAAAAATGAGCAAACTGGTAGAATTGGTGTAAGATTTGTGTATTGTATCTACTTTCCATAGATTCTTTCTAATGAGGAGAGAAGGGCGAACTATGACCGGTTTGGACAAATGGACGAGAATCAAAACTTCGCCCGAGCACCGCAGGGCTTCAGACATTATCATGACAGCTTTTACTTCGATGAGTCGTTCTTTCACTTCCCTCGGACGAGTCGGGATTTCACAGACAGCAAGCACCTCCTTCAATACAACCAATATATCAACGAGGTGCTGCCGGACAGTTTCAAGAGACCCTACCTGATCAAGATCACGTCGGAGTGGTGCTTCACCTGTATCCATATCGAGCCTGTTTGGAAGGACACTGTGCAAGAGCTGGAGCCATTGGGTAGGTTCTTCAGGATTTTCACTCTCATAGTTAATTCCCGTAAAACTGGGCACGCAATGAAATGCTAATATTGGAAAAATTACCCTTCTAATAAACAATAGACCAATAGAAACCATCATGGTTTCTATTAAAATACCATTAGCTTTTAGAATCCATCACATACTAGTAGACACCATTATAGTTTCCATTAAAACCAATACAATTCCCATTATAACCATTAAACCCATAGATTTTCTTTTGTGTTTTGGGCATGGTCCTATTGTTTATATATTATACTCTCAATATACCCTGTTGGTTTTTTTTAGGAGTTGGTATTGGTGTGGTGGACATTGGATATGAGAGACAGCTGGCGAACCATCTCGGTGCCCACCGCACACCATCCATACTAGGTTTAATCAATGGCAAAGTCACTTTCTTCCACTACGCTGTGGTCAGGGAACACTTGAGACAATTTGTGGAAAGCCTTCTGCCTCAGAAGCTGGTTGAGAAGGTAGGCGTACTCTCAATCTTATAGTGCAAGTGCATCCATTAAGCCCACCAAAATCAAAAAAAATGTTTGTTTTTTTTCGTACATATTAACATTGTTTACAAGAAAAAAATATTTTTGAAATAAGAGATAGATCTTGCATTTTAACAATGTATAGATTAGTTGATTAAAATATTTGAATAAATAATAATATATGAATAAATTCAAAAGTCTGGATTTATTCACAAAAATATTAAGACTTATTGATTTTAAAGGAGTAAAAAAATCTATTTATTTATTCAGTGACAGCAAAGTATTTTAACAAAAATATTTTCCTAATGTTTGCTGTCACTTGTCACCCGTACCAGTAACATTTAACCAATGAGCATTAAATCTGATCTTGGCCCTCACACTCTCTCCCTCAAAGACTTTCTGTCCTCTCCAAAATGTTTCTGTTTCACAGTGATGCTAACCTGTGTGATTTGTAGGCCTCTCTGTAATAAGTACTTTAAGGTAAAAGCACACGAAGAATTTAGCTATTGAACACTTTCTTTCCTTTTGCCTCTTTATTCTAATTTCCTTCACCCTTTTCTCTATTATTTTCCATCTCTCTTTCATTTTCTTTTAACCATCTTTTCCTGTTTTTCCATTGCCTTTCTCTTTCATTTTTACTTTATTCTCTTGTCCTTGCCACTTCCCTTTTTCCCTCTTTCTTTTTACTTTTTATTTCCATGTTGCTTCTCCTCCCTTTATCCTTCCTCCTCCACTTCTCTACTCTGCTCCTTATCTTTCTCCTTCTATTTCTTCTTTCCATTTCCTTTCCTTTTCCTTTCCCATTCGCGTTTGCTAACCTTCCCACTTTTCCACCCTTTTCCTCATTGTTTTCTACTTCTCTTCTTTCCCTCTCCCCTTCCCTTACCATTCTCCCTTTTCCTTTCTTTTCCCCCTTGTCTCTTTTATTTGTCCATTCTTTTCCCTTTCTCCCTTTCTTTACTTCCTTTTTTTAGGTGACAGATAGCAGCTACCTCGAGTTTTTAAACAGTTGGCATGAGGAGAATAAACCAAGAGTGCTAATGTTTGATGTAGCATCTAATATCCCTCTTTTGTATAAGGTAAGCGTTCCTTATATTAGCTGTTCAAGTAGTCTGTCATCAAAATCAATGGTTTTGACACAAGTGGTTATATCCTCTTGTTCACAGCTCACCGCGTTTGCCTATAAAGACTATGTACGGTTTGGCTATGTGGACATGGGCCTGACTGAGACCTCCAAAGTCGTGCAGAGGTTTAACATCAACACATACGCTCCCACCATGCTTCTGTTCAAAGAGAACACAGAAAAACCAGCTGATGTTATACAGGTGAGGCCCAGCTCTCTATTTGTTATAGCCATTTTTTTGTTTTGGCTAGACAAGACCTTTTTGATTTTCTTCCACAGGCAAGAGGAATGAAAAAGCAGATAATCGACGAGTTTGTGTCCAATAACCGTTTCCTGCTGGTGCCGCGGCTGGTGAATCAGAAACTCTTCGACGAGCTGTGTCCAGTTAAACAGTTCCACCGTCGCAGGAAGTAAGAAATCTATCTTCTAACTGTAGCATCGGGGATCGGCGGACTTGCTGCGTATCTCTGAGAGAACTTCATCGTCTCCCTTTCTTTGTGATTGACAGGTACTGTGTTCTTCTCGTTACTGGTGAAGGGGAGCAGTTTGTGTCCGTGAATGAGGCCTTCTTTGACTTTGCGTCTTCCAACACTAAAGAAGTTCTCAGGTTCGCTTATGTTTATCAAAGGCAGCAGCAGCCTCTCTGTGACACCCTGCTCAAAAAAGAAGACACAACCCCTCCACAGGTCAGAGACATTCGTGTGCTAATACACACACTCCATGTAGTCACCTTCTTTTAATGACTTATGAATTCATACCTCTTGTTCATAAAACCTCAGGTGATTCTCCTGGAGAGACGCAGTGCTACAGGAAGGGTGTTGTATCGGACAGTGACAGGTGGATGGAATGGGAGTGACGATGATAAGCACCGCCTCCACGAGCAGCTTGAGATTCTGCAAAGAGACCCCTCCTACCTTACCCATGATGCCATGCTGCCCGAACTCAACAATGAGTTTGCCTCCGTAAGTCATGCTTAAATTAAGGTCGACTTACATGAAGGTCTAAAGGCCTCGATAAAATCGAAAAACGAAGAACTAAAATGATGTCATTTCGAACAAAATCAGGCCAAAACTAAGTTTGTTTTGGCCGTTCGAATTGGCTGACCCAAGCGAACTTTTTGGGGACTTTTTGTTTTAGCTCCTAAACACCTTTGAGCTACCATTGGTCCGAGGCGGTTAAGTAGTCAATGGGTGTGTTCTTAAACTCCACCTTCTTTGATGCAGCTGAGGTCAGGCGGTGGTGCACAGATATATCCGCACTTGTAAGATCGCTTGTGGAGAGAATTTAAAAGTTCACCGAAAGCAATTAATTCCTACAACGAAGCTTGTGTTAATGACCCGGAGTTATGCAAAAAGCGACGTAGAGAAACTCAAGATAGTTTTCCAAAGCCATGAAAAGAAAAAATGGAATGGTAACAAGCAAACGAATATTACACCATGCATGTCGTTGTTGTTCTTTCAAAGAGAATGTAAGGTATACAATAAATAAACCATTTTTATAAAATGTATAGGCTACGCTTGAGTGTCACGTCATGTTTAAATTAATCTAAACCCCGCCTCCAGCAGCTTGGGGGTGTCAGAATGTTCAGAAACAGTATACCGTCACTCAGCCTTTTCAAACGTCTTTTTGTCTATAATGAGAGAAATAATATACAGTGATAATGTATTGTTGTATTATTATTATTTCAGATGTTTCTGATTCAGTGGATAAATACTGCATATGATTACGTCGCTCAATTTTACTTTGATCTTCTATACTCTAACTGGTGAGTACAATCAGTTCTGTTTGTACGCGTTTTCTAAGCTCTTTTTCCACCAGAATGTTTTGCGTTCTAGAGCCAGAGCAAAATCTTGGCCAGTACTCGACCATGCAAACTAGATCCTGTTGCAAACCAGCTACATTTTCCACAGATATGAGAAATTAATAATGGTATTTGACTTAAACTAGCCGCTATTGAAATGCGTAGAAATCTATGTCAGTGGAAAAAGGACACGAGTGGTCCATTGTGATCAATCAGAAATTAAAGCAACGTTGGCAGCACTAGTCATACTGTTGCTTCAGCTTAAATTGCAAACTGCATAGTGCTACATTTGGTTTGAAACTTTAAAACCATTAAAACAACTTGTTATTATGTGGTTAGAATGAAATTGGGACATATTAAATGTCAAGTGGCCTACGGTGTGATTTGCTTTGTTTCTACTATTCGCAAGTCCTTTACCTTGGCCTTATGGGAGATTAAAGTCTCCGATGCTTACGCACTTCAAAATCTTTCACCTACTGCTTTATGAAAATTCATTAAACAGAACCTGTTCTAAATTGGAATTTGATTTTAAAAGTACAGCATAATGTTATAAAATCAAAGATGCAAAGAAGAGTATTTGTTACATTTTGGGAGTGCATTGATGTTCTACCGTTACCACACCTCAAATATTACTGTGTTGTATTTCAATTTTGTCAACAAAAATGTGATTAACAAGAAGTAATATCAGACTAAATGGTAATAAAATTTGTTGATAGCTATTTTGAGGTTTATTGTTTATTGATTTGCTGGTTAGAAGTTTTATTTATTTTTGTTTGTTTAATAAATGAGAAACTCTGCACCCTTTTATGTCATGTTCTACTTCCCCTAGGCGTGAGATGATGCCTGTACTGTCTCTGATCTTCTCCGCTCTTTTCATCCTGTTTGGGACTGTAATCATTCAGGCCTTCAGGTACAACAGATTTTTATATATCACAGTGCTTATTGTACGGAGAGTTGATTGATTGATTGATTGATTGACTGATTGATTAGTGACGCTGGGGAAGATAAACCAGCCAAACAAAAGGCCGCTGATCCACCAAAGACAGCAGAAAGCTCTCCAGGACAAGAAAGTACTTCAAGGTAAGACGCTGATGGCTTGAGAATAAAATATAATATAGAATATGAAATAACAGCAAGACAAATAAAGATTTTGAGATCAGAGCTGTGTGTGTGTTCATTAGCTGAATCGCTAACAGTTAGCTTTCCTGTTACAGTCGTCCACCGAAGAAGAATTTTGTGGAGGTGACGGAGCTGACGGACATCACCTACATGAGTAACCTAGTCAGGTTAAAGCCTGGTCACATCAACGTCGTGCTGATCCTAACTGATGTTTCTAAGCAAGTACTGCTCAGAAAGTTTGCCAAAGAAGTGTATTCGTTCTCAGGGTGAGGCCTTTATATGTTTTTGAGACTGCTAAAACCTGTTTCTGGAGATCAACTTTCTTTAGTTTAGACCACTTGATGCTTATCAACAGAGAGAAATAGATCTGAGTACAATATTTTTCTTTTAAGATGCACGCAGTTCTATTTATTAACCACAAGTGCACCAAAATAATTTTTTTGAATATTAATGTCCATCTGTTCCAATTTCCATATCTGGATAGCATTACGTTACCGGAATTAAACACAGAAAAAAAGTACATCTCCAGAAACCGTTATTGAGCATTTTTGATTTCAACTTAAATTCAACTATCCCAACTCCCTCCCACAGATCTCAGACTCTTCACTACTCCTTTTTAAATGTGGACAAGCACAGCCAATGGATGGATTCCCTCATGGAGTCGGCTCCTGAAGCCAGACCGTCAGACTGCTTGGAAAACGAGGAGGACTCCACCTCCAACAAATCAGACTACACTGGCCACGTCCTGGCCCTCAACGGCCACAAGAAATACTTCTGCATATTCAGACCCGTCTTCACAGGGGAAGAAGCCGAAAGTAGTAGGTGGTCCGACGAGGATGCTGGTTCAAGCAAAGCCTCGAGGTCCCGATCAAGTTCCCGACAGAAGGCCACCACTCTGGAGATCCACCACAAACTGGACCGACTGGGATTGTGGATGGAGAGGCTTATGGAGGGAACTCTACCACGGCACTATGTTCCGGCCTGGCCCGGTCTGGACACCATAACGCCACAGAAATAATAATCGCCTTTGTCCTCAGGCACACACTGCAGTAGTGACGTGAAAAGTGTTGAGCTCTCAACATCTTTTCGATCCAAATTACTTTGTTACTTAAAAAGATATTAATTTATTCTGTAAAACGCACTGGTGATTAGTAGAGGTTTTCGTTATTTAGAGCACCATGTGCTCGTCGGCTGCTTTAGGGGCAAAACTCTTTTCAAGCTGTAACGGTACACTGTCATTTTTGTTTGTATGGTTTAATTTTTGTATGGATGCCAGTACCCAGATAAAGCCTCTCTGTGTAGCTTCCGACAGGGCTATCGTGTCTTTACACTGCTGGGTATGTGGCAGCTAAATCCCACCCTTAGAATTTCATCCTTGGTCATTGGAATTCAAGCAACAGGCCAGATTTCAGAAGCAGCTCGTATTAAGATTACCGTTCTGCCTTTTTTTCCAGTCAGAGTCACTATGTGGATGATAGAAATTTGAAAAAGAGAGTGCGCTGTGTGTGTGTGACTGCGTGCGTGCAGGTTTATTCATCTTCTCTCCTTATGCAAAGTCTTCAAATACAAATTTACTAAACAGTGCTGCATGAAGAATCACGTTTTGGAGACTAGAGGAGATACTTAGATTTTACTGCCATCGGTGCATGTGCTGCCTTTCCTTAAAGCCCGTACTTTCTTTAACGCCATATGTTTCATGTTTTGCACTTTGACAACTTGCTTAGGATTCTTTGATTCATAAATGTAATATTTAAATAGAGGTTCTAACTGCATTTGAATTATCACTATAACTTAAGGTTAAGAATTTTAAGAACGTCTCTAGATCATCAGTTGGCATTTTCTTTCAGGAAAATGACCTTATTTTTGTGTTGCACTTTTTTTTCGTGGTTGGTTTATATGTGCATTGTTTAAAAATAATAAAGTTTGTACTGTAGCGACACGTGTTCACTTACGTTTATAACTGTATTTACTTTTATTTGAAAATAATCGCACAAAATGTACACATTTACATACATTATAACCTTTTTCTATCTACAAGCAAGACTTATCGGGTAGTCTTTCCAGAGTCTGTGCTTCAGAACTCGTTCCTAATATTCGCTTTCTTCATTTGTAAGTCTTCTGGACCAAAAGATGCAGGCAGAAGTTCTTCAACAGTCATCTCCACATAGGAGCCGTCAGGTTTCGACAAATAAACGTCCCAGTTTGCTCCGAACTGTATCGGTGAAAATAAAAATAACGTGTTTAATGAGAACGCTTCTTGTTTAATTGATATGAAATGCTGTGGTGAATTAAACTGGCCTCTCTCATGAATTGCCTGCAGCCGCCACAGGGGGAAATAAAGTGCTCGCACATATCGCTAAAATAGAAGACAAGATGCTGCGTTATACAAACAACATATGGAGGTAGTTAGAAATGTAATGTAGCCACTAGAGGGCCTGTGAATACAGTAGAAATTTACCTCGCAATAGCAATGGCTTTGAAATCCCGGTAGCCCTCTGATACAGCTTTTGAGATGGCGGTTCTCTCAGCACAGATTCCCAGGTTGAAGCACGCGTTTTCTACGTTACAGCCTGATGAGGAGAAATAACGAAAAGTTGTCGACTTGTTACTTCACGCTGTGAACGAATATTACGTAAGGTACATCTCGTGCTGCGTTTCGTGCTGATTTCTATTGGCTGGTCCGGAAGGGGCCTGTCAGGCGAGCATCGAGCCAAGTTTTTATTTACTTTCTGTGACGACAAAAAAAAAAAACCTGTATGGTCAATAAACAACAGTTTCATCGCAGTTCAAGGCCGGGTCACTTAACGTACCGAGAGGGCAGTCAACTATATGGGATCAAAGTGGTATTTACCAGAGCATTAACGTTGGCCAGTTCAGATCAACACGGCATTTAAATGTAAAAATGCCAGTTTTTTTTTTTTTTTTTCAGTGTTTATGAGCTACATCGCGTTTTAATAAATTATCCCTTAATCGTTTAGTGCCGTCGAACGATTAATCGTGAGTAATAGCATCCGAAATAGTTTGTTTACGTATGTGTTTGTGCGTAAATAAACACACATACATGCGTGTATATGTTTAAGAAAAACAGGTTACGTTTATATTATTAAAGTTGCAGTCTATAGCTTTCTGTTCAAAATGGAAATGATATATAAACATGTAAATATATAAGTAAATATTTTCTAAATATGTATCCGTGTGTGCGCGCATAATAGCCCGCGCGCGCACATTATGTGAACAAAAGCGTTTTATTTTGGATGCGGTTACTCGTTTGACAGGCTTTTTTGTAAAATGTATAAATGTGTGTGTGTGTGTGTGTGTGTGTGTGTGTGTGTGTGTGTGTGTGTGTGTGTGTGTATTTAAAACTATAGCCTATATTTCCAAATGGAGATAGAAAGAGAGAGCGAATGCAAAAATGTTTGTGTTTCACTGAGAGACTTAGAAAAATCCAGAAGTGGCATTAAGTATAATTTTAGTAGTAAAAGTATCCACTAAAATATACAAAACAATTAGTCTAGCAACAAGAAGAACCTTGCAACAATATTTTAGAAATGGCCTGTTAATGTTGAAGATAGCCGAGCTAATTTTTACTACATTCGATAGATGAAGTGCAAGATGTTTGAATAAAAAATAGAGTTCGGGCCTGCAGTGTGATACAAGAGATGAGAAAATAGCTACCCGGATGGGTGGATTGAAATAAGATGGCAAAGATCTGAAATAATCACTCCTAAAGTGTGTGTGTTGAGTCTCATTTCACGTGTCAGAGGTGTTAACTGCTTTTAGTCTCCCTTCTGTTTCCACGTAATGGTTTAACAAGCTTTTATGTGCATTTGCCAAAATCTTTGCTCTCAGAGTGGCAACAAATTGAGCACACATTAGAGTTCAGCCTTCATACATTATTCATCGTTTTTGAGTTCACAAACACTCGTTAAAGCAGTTGATGTTTCTTACGCAACCAGCACTTGGGAACTGACTGCTAAAACTCTCTAATATTGGTACTTTTACGGTGCATTTCAGGCATTGCCTCACCTGTGAAAACCGTGCCGTCGTGGGTCAGGAGCGCCGCTCCGACTCGGAACTTGCTGTAGGGGCAGTAGGCAAACTTCCTGGCCTCAAGGGATTTCCGAATCACTTCTTTCATTCCAGAGAAGCGATCATTCAACCCCTTAAAAAGCTCACGTCTCATCTTTTGATCGCCCATGTTGCTGTTCTTTGTGTGTATTGTGTTTCTGTGGCACAATAGACTTGCCTGCGACTTTATTTTTTCAGATCTGGCATCCAATCCCCTTTTCCCCAGATCTCCCGCCTCCCTGACGCTCTGTGTTTGATGTGTGTGATGCTGTCGTGCTGCAAGGTTATGTAATTTCCAGTCAGAGTCGACACAGCAACCTTTCCCTTAGCCACACCGAGACAGTGAGGAGGATGAGGTGTAAAGGTCACGGCACTATAATACAGTGATATTCCCAGTGCAATAACGGTGAAAAAGCATTTCCTTTTCACAACAGATGGGCCAACAGCGGTAGTAAGCTGGGAAAATATTTATTATTGTATAATCTTCTGCCTTTAAATGATAAAAAAATAAAATCAAATATAAAGATTTTAAAACAAATAGACCATAAAATTTTTTGATTTTTTTTTGTTTTCTCTTACGCCAGTACAAATGTCATTTTAACCAGTACTAATATTTCAACGGTTTTGGATCAAGATACAGCTACTTAAGAAGCAAAAGGACTTCAGATGTTAAGCCTTGTTTTCTGAAAATTTTATAAAAATATATTTAGAACCTATACATATATATATATATATATATGTGTGTGTGTGTGTGTGTGTGTGTATGTATGTATATATATATATATATATATATATATATATATATATATGTGTGTGTGTGTGTGTGTGTGTGTGTGTGTGTGTGTGTGTGTGTGTGTGTGTGTGTTATATTCACAAAAAAATTCCCAGAAAAAACAAGACTTCATATTATTAATTTTTAAGCTATTTTGCATCTCAGATAAATGCCTCTCCATTCAAGAATGTTCAAATATCCGTACTATAAAACAAAACAAAAATATTAAGAAGCAAATATTAAGAAATATTTTTTTTTTGCAGTGCGGCATCCAAACCTGCACTGCCCTTTCTTTCATTGATAAACTGAGCATAACAGAATAAAACAAGTTTTGATGCTGGTATTCATCTTATCTAACAGACGCTGACCGCGTACTCAGTATACTGGGTCTTTTCGACCGTCTGGTGTCAATTCTACAGTGTGGCAGTTCAATGACCTTCAAAAAGGAACATTCTAGCTGGTGACGTCATTTTCGATTACCCAGCTGATCCAAGAGACGTAGTTGCGGACTTTGGTGTAGACTCCAGGGAAATACGGGTTGGCACAACTGATGCCCCAGGACACGATCCCCTCAAAATAACCATTACAGACGAGAGGCCCGCCAGAGTCGCCCTGCAGCCAAACAACCACACAAATGTTACACAACGCTGCGTGTTGTACCAAAAAACGCATTGTGCGTGCAATTTTGTCCTTATCTCTGTGTTTCGTGTTTCAGAACAAAAGCCCTGCTGCTTGGATTCACCTGGCAGGAGTCTTTGCCGCCCAGCGGAGAGCCGGCACACAACATGTTGTCTGTGATTCTGTAGTAGTAGTAGTATTGACACTGAGGGATGATCTGGACGTCCACCGCGCGCAGGACAGGGGACAGGTAATAACTGTAGACCTGAGTGACGCCCCAGCCGCTCACCGTGCAAATTGTGCCGCCTTGTAAGGGTGCGAGCGAGTTCGGCATCACAGCTGGCTGAACGTATGCATTGAGCACTGCAGGCTTTTCCAGCTAAGGTACAGATCCAGCAGTGAATGAAAGTGAAAAATGTTATTAATGACATAACAATAATGTATATCATTGATAGGTTTACATCGATAACAATAAGAAAGGTATTTGAACAGCATTTATAAAGGATTTGAAAATTAATACTTTCATCAGAAATAATGAGTAGATTAAAGGAAAATATGGAATTGAAAAGATGACCTGTTTAATATTTAAAAATATTTTAAAAAACGGTATCAACCCCAAAACCTTGAAAGGCCAAAATTAGTTGATTAAGAGAATTGTTTGTTACTTGCTGTTACCATATAAAAATGTAACAAACTAAAAATATATATATATATATTTCTGGTAGATATATTTGATCCTGGAGCACAAAACCTATCATGGGTATATATGTAGCAATAGCCAACAATTGTATAGCTAAAAATTATTCCAAAAATCACTAGGATATTAAGTAAAGATTATCTTCCATGAAGATATTTTGTCAATAAATATAAAACGTATCAATATATTTTTTTAATTAGTAATATGCTTTGCTAATAACCTCATTTGGAGAACAAGGCAATTTTCTCAGTATTTAAATTTTTTGCACCTTCAGATTCCAGATTTTCAAATGATTATATATTATAAATATTGCCCCGACAAACCATACATAAATGGAAATCTTATTCATTCAGTTTTCAGAATATGTATAAATCTCAGTTTCAAAGAAATTGTGAGCGGTTTCGTGGTCCAGGGTCTCGCATATACACTATTAACGCGTGTGCAGTATTTATATATTCCTTGCTTGGTGAACTTACTTTCAAGAGCATAATGTCACTGTCAAACGTCCTGTAATTGTACATGTAATACACCAGGGCTTTGGACACATTGAACACCTGCTCGACTCCCTCTTTAATGGAGAGGTTATGCTCGCTCAAAACCACTTTGATTAAATAGCTCCTGCGAAAAGATTAGACAGCAGAAATCGACATTATCGCATCGGCACAGTCAGTGTAAGGATGTGGCCTGCCTCAAATACTGTAGCATGTGTCAGTGCGGGTGGATTCTGACTGAAATACTCACGGTCTCCAGCAGTGGGCGGCACTAACCACCCACTGAGGGTGTACGAGCGTGCCTCCGCAGTAATGATAGTTGTTGTACTGGACAGAGGCCTGGTACTTTATGGAGTAGGGATCAACCTCCTGTCCTCCGATGATTCTCTGCTGCAGAGAGCCTGGGAATGATAAAGCGAGGCTTCGTATGTGCTCAGTAAACATAAAACGGCAGCTGGCGCGTTTCAATAACGTGTATGCGCCAAAAGCAACTTCCTGTTACATATGCATTATTTTTAGATGAGACCGCTGTGAGTTACTCAGGTAATGCTTTACCGTGAAGCGTAGAGATGACGAGGAGCACGGTGTATTCAAGGCATTTCTTCATGTTTGAGTGGTCTAAAACACAGAGGGTGTTTAGAGGTCAGGCAACAAATACAATCAGCTGTGATCAAGAAAAATAAGCACTGCCATTAATCAATCAATCGCTGTTATTTAAAAATGTCTAGAAGTGTTGAAATTGAAAGTGTGTTACGTTTTAATATATATTTATATTTCTATATATATGTGTATGTATGTATATATATATGTATATATATATATATATATATATATATATATATATATATATATATATATATATATATATATGTATGTATATATGTATATATATATATATATATATATATATATATATATATATATATATATATATATATATATACATATAAAAAAGTAAAAATAAAATATAAATAAAAGTAAGGTAAAGATAAGTTAATTATATTTTATTTCAGGACTTATATGTATATCCACAGAAATATGAAGCAATGAATAAATGTTTTCTTGACAAATCCACATATTAGAATGATTTCTGAAGGATCATGACACTGAATACTGGAGTAACAATGTTGAAATTATAGCTTTGCAAAGGAACAAATAATATTTTAAAATATATTAAAATAAAAAGCAGGCATTTTCAGTTGTAATAAAATTTCACAATATTGCTGTTTTTACTTTACTTTTGCTCAAATAAATACATCCTAGGCAGATGTGCACTAAAGACTTCAAAACCATTTTTTAATATAACATTTGACAGTATAATATATGATATATATTATGTTGTCAATATTACGTTAAAACATAAAAAGATGGCATAAAAACTCACCCTGAGCATCGAAAACTCAATCCTCAGCAGCTAAAATCCACTAACTTCTACCGGCACTAACTTAGCTGAGATATTGTCTTTGCTTTTATAGTGTAACCACATCTGTCCCTTAGGTTTTATGGTCTTGTTTGTACACTAACTATTCACGGGGACAGAAACAATAACATGCCAAGACTTGGGCTGACCCAAAAGCCCTGAATACCTGTGATCGCCTCCTCTTGTTTGAAGCTATCATGTCTAAGACCTTGCCTTTGATTCATACACAGAGAGCTGCTCTCTTAGGGGAAATCAAATACCTATAGACTTTTTCATTTGACAAAACAGTTTGTCAGAGAATAGGATATCGGGTGACAGTGAAATCGGGAGGAAAGGGCAACAGGGTGGTGGTAACCAAAGCACCTGCGAACAAGGTCTTTCCAATATCGTTTGACTGTATAAATGCACGTCTATATCCTCAGGGGAGAGCTCCACCTAGAAGGATGAGTTCGCCATTTATCTGAAGTCCCACCTTGGATGTAATGAATATGTATTCTCATACCGCCTCGTGAGATTTGTTTAGAAAAATAATGTTGATTTCTCTTCTCTCATTGTTTGGAAATCAAACGAGATACTAAATATGAAATTCTTTTTATTGGCGCTGCATCGTCTTTGTTGTATGTAACTAGTGTTCAGGAGTTATTGTGATTCTCTTTCCTTTGACGTAGGCAGAAACGTGGTATGTATCTCTGAAACAAAATGCTCTTGTGTGAGAAGGGAAGGCAAACGTTTGGTCCAGCGTCCTGAATTAAATGTAATGGTGAAAACGTTTGGGAGTTGACAAAGATTTACATTTAAGGTGCGATCATATTAGCCATTGTGTACCGTCTCACACAGAAGTCAACGCAAGAAGCTTTCTTTTAGAGAGTTGGCGAATTCGCATGACCACCTTGAAGCCATTGTGAGATCTGCGTAGTGAAATATTTTGGCCTCATGCAAAGTTCCTGATCGTATGGATTCCTATTTAAATAACTGGAAAATTTACAGAAGAATGGTAAATGTAACCACCCCTTTAGACTGGAACGTAAAAGTCAGCAGTTAAGAAATCATGAATGAATGAATTTTCAATATTGATGAATTTTCACATCAGCATAAATAAAAAGATACAGGGGTTGGAAAAAATGATGTTATATACCCATTGTTATAGGGTTTAATATAATTTGTGCAGGAGCATCTGTAAGCTTAACAGCCCAACTGTTAGTTTCACTGGTATTTTAAGAACAGCAGTTATAAAAAGTCCACAAAGCATGACAAGACTTTGTCAGAGAAGAGTAAATGCGGTTGATGACTGAAAAGTAATGGCATATTAGATTCAATTTTATTGTCATTATACATGAAAGGTACATGGCAACGAAATGCAGTTAGCATCTAACCAAAAGCGTGGGATATGCAATATCTACAATATGTTACAAATGTACAATGAATATACAGATAAGGTAGTACTATGGACATACTTTACATACCATTACATAACATTACATTTACATAATTCAAATACTATTCGAAATGATATAGGGATGGGTGTACTATGAACATGCTATACAGATGGATATGAATCTGTGTATGTACACTATATGCAGAAACAATGAATATCATTTAAAAATGCATATGTATTAGACATTAGAAAAATAATGCAAGATTTCGAATGAGAATGATCTGTTGAACATTAGTGCAAGTGATAACAAGTGTGACAAAAAAAAACAGATGTGGTGATTAGGAGGGGGTGACTTGTGTGGGGGGATGTCATTAGACAGAATTTACATACTGAGAGTCTGCTGACCCTTGCCTGTAGGCTCCTGAAGAGCCTCTTGGAGGACAGGAGGCTGAACACTTTATGGTCAGGGTGAAATGAATCCTTAAGAATGCGGTCCTTAACAAGTGGTGTTTCTCTTGGGCGGTTTTTACCACTCTTTGGAGTGCCTTGCTGTCAGTATCTGAGCAGTTCCGATTCCAGACTGTGATACAACTGGTCAGGATGCTCTCAGTCTCATAAAAGTAGAAGTTCACCAGGATGGCAAAGGATAACTGGTTCTTATTCAGTGTGCTAATGAAGAAGAGGCGCTGGTGAGCCTTCTTGACCAAGACAGCTCCTCCGAGATATGGTTCTCAGGAACTTAAAGCTGGAGACATGTTCAACAACCATCCTGTTACTGTGGAAGGGGTCATGCATGCTTTCCATGTCCATTATAATCTCCTTTGTCTTACTGATGTTAAGGAGCAGGTTGTTGACAGCACACCATGCGACCAGGTGATGTACCTCCTCTTGGTAGGAGGTGGTGTAAACTTGATGATGGAGTTGGATCCATGCATAGGTCTGCAGTCGTGGGTGTAGAGAGTAGAGGAATGGGCTCAGCACACAGCCATGTGGTACGCCAATGTTGAGTGTGATGGTGGTGGAGCATATGTGGCCTGACCTAACATGCTGAAGTCTGTTGGTCAAAAGGTCCATAATCCAGTTGTATAGGGAGGTGTTAATGTCCAGGTGTCCAAGTTTAGTGGTCAGCTTGGAGGAATGACAATGTTGAATGCTGAGCTTAAATCCAAAACAACATCCTTACATATGTGTTGTTAATGTCCAAGTGTGTGAGCAAAGTCAGTGTTCGTCCGGTGAGGGTGGGAGGCAGTTCTTGAGGTGTGCCAGGGCCAGTCGCTCAAAGCTCTTCATAACAATGGGTGCTGCAGGGCAGTAGTCATTCAGGCACGTCGGGGAGGAGTGTTTCGTCACTGGCACAATGGATGCGGACTTAAAGCATATTGGCACAGTTGCTTGGGGGAGGGACAAGTTGAAAATTTCTGTGAAGACCCCTGCGAGCTGCTCTGCACATGCCATGAGCACAGTGCTGTTGGGGCCAGCAGCCTTGTGTGCATCGATCCAAATCAATGCTGTGTAGACATCTGTGGAGGTGAGTTTGAGGGTTTGATGGTTTGCTGAGGGTGTGATCTTGGTGGCCATCTCCTTGTTGCATAGAAGTCATTTAACTCATTAAGAAAGGTTACGTCTGTGACCATCGGAGTGGAGATGTTTGGTTTGTAGTTACTGATGGCCTTAGCAAAGCAAAGCAGATGGAAACAGAGATCCGGAGGAGAACAGTTCACTGACTGGCATCAACACAAGACTAAGCTCTGGTACTTGAGCTGAAGCAAAGTGTAAAGGGAAGAGTGACCAAGTATGGTGACCCATGCTCAGAATTTGTGTGACAGCCAATGCCTTGCTTAAGGGTCTCACCTCAGTCGTAGTAGACTGTTTAGAGAGAGTGCTGGTTATTCACCCTCTCCATGACAATTCCCGAGAGTCGATCCCATCATTGCTAAATTCTTATATGAGGCCTTTAGGATTGGTTTTATATTAAAAATGACCATTATATTAGTAGTACATTAGCCTTTTTAACAAGGGACTGATTAATTATCACATGCAGAGTTAGGGAGGCTTACCAGATGTGTTTGAGCTTGTCTTAATACATGTCCATTACCTTGAAGTGATTCAGTGAGAACACACTATGTGTTATGAGAAGGTCAGGAAGGGCAATGCTGCTGAAAGCCCAACTTGTTCAGTTGAATCAAGCACTGTTTGATTCATAGCACCTCTTGAGTACTGAAATCAGAACTATGGAAACCTGAGGAACAGTGTTGATGTGATTTCCTTACCCTATGCGGAGGGGTCTGGTAGATATAGTCCAGCTGATCTTCAGTGCTGCTTTCCGTGCTGACATTAACCATGGTCATGCTGCTCTTTCTGCTGCTGTTGAAACTCATCCAAGCCAACTGTAAGTACACTGAATAATATCAGGAGATAAACTACTTATTTTTGCCTACAAAGTAATGCATTGCCTGTAACAGTGTTTATGCATTTTAGTTAGTTCTACTTAGTTTTAGGTAAAATGACATGGTGCTTATATTTGCCTTGAAATTAATAGAACTTTGTGATGAAGAGCATTTTCTGAATGCTTATAATATTGCTTATATATTATATTTATTATATTATATTTATTATAATTATATTGTGATACAAGTGTCCTAATATCATAAAAAGAGCCTTGGTAGTTGGGGGTAGTTTAATTATTATTTCCCAAAAGAAGATAAATTAAACTTGCTTATTAATGTAACTTAACCATTGTAGTAACATCATTATGTGTGTGTGCGCATGATTTTATATATATATATATATATATATATATATATATATATATATATATATATATACAAAGTTTATATGCAAAAGTCCTTGTGTGTCTGACGTTTTTCTTTAAAACTGGCATTTATTCTGACATATACATATATACATACATATATATATATATATGTACAAAGTATGATGTACAGTAATATATATTAAGGAAATATGATAATAGTTTTACCTATTAGTTATACCACATGACATTATTAGAGTCAGTTAACTTAAATACAAAATGGCCACAACAAGAATTAAAAAAAAAAAATTTCTTATCTTCATCATGGACATTTTTGATGTTCATAAATATTATAAATCATAAACCACTGTTGCATGCTACCATTAACAAACCCCTTTGTAACCAATAAGAAGAATATCAGACCATGTAGAGGTTTATTTCATTGTCCTTTCACTGTCGCCTTGAGTTCTGAGATATTTTAAAGGGTTTTTTTATGTTTTCCAGGTCTGGACTTTGTTCAGGGGCGCATTGTTGGCGGATATACCCCCTCGCCAAATTCAATCAAATACATTGTGTCGTTACAGAGCTCGAAGGGCCAGCACTTCTGTGGTGGATCTCTGGTCCATAAGTCCTGGGTGCTCACAGCTGCCCATTGCAATATTGGGTGTGTGATTTTTCACCTTTTCTTTAAATAAATTCTCTCTCTAACAGGCTGCTTGTGAGACTTACAGGATGTACAATATGGCAGGAGACTTGATGGCCAAGTTCGTGGGTGAGTCGAAAGTCAGAGTAAAGCAGACAGGCACTCAGGACACGGTCTAACCTTGACCCGTCATCACTGTGTGGGACTTAATGAATGCTGGCTTATCTGCAGCTTGGCACGGACGAGGCTGCTAACAGCGAGAAACACTGTCATTCAACTCATGTCCTCTACAAAGAGTCACTGCGTTTAACAAGAAATCAGATATTAAGCATATTTGAACCACACTGTTGACCGTATGGTGGTGTTAGAATTAACAGTAATTTTGCTTGTCTTTAAGGATGGATCAGATGATGGTTGTGGCTGGAGACTATACTTTAGGTGTTTATGAGGGGACAGAGCAATACTTCAAGCCTCTGTCGCTTATTCCGCACCCTCGGTACAACAGGAGCACCAATAATGCAGATATTATGCTCATAAAGGTACAGCACTCTGGTTCTTTCAACATCGATCTTAAGTTAGAGAGTGTATATCTATAATAAAATACTGGGTGCTTGCAGCTTTGGTTAATATGAGCAAAGGTGGCTGTGCAAATAATTTGTTTTTGACCAGGAGCATGAAATTGTCCAGCCATGACTTTTATAAATATGAGGAGCACAAAGGCCATAAATCATCCATCACAAAGAGTAGAACCAAAAATTGTAGTTCGGGGCAAACAGGGATAAAAAGTAACCCCATGTTCATAGTTAAATATAGTGGATTTTTAAAGAGAGATTCTGCTTGAAGGAACAGTTGTTCTATACCTCTTCAGGCATTACAGGAGAAAAGCTGCTATCTTGGCAAAAGGATGCTGCAATTATTGAGTGCCAATAATTGTGGCCAACATGCACTAGGGAAAGCATTTATTTCATCATGAGACTTTCCCTCACTTTAAGTACTTTAATAACATTTTGTGAGTTTTTGGAATGAAAGGTCAAAAAGATAAACAATACACACTTATTTTACAGCCGCCTTTGCTGATATTTACCAAGGGTGCCAATAATAGAGAAGGCCACAGCACATCTGGATTATATTCAACTCTACATACTTTACTAAACAGAACATACTTTTTTAATGGTTGAGGAGTGCTTATTCAAAAGGTGGACTTGCTCAGAAAGTATGCAATATTCTTTGAGAATAAATCACTGAATCGTCCAAATCAACAGGTTTTTTCAAAATAACTATTTCTGGCCAAAATTAGTCAATGAGTTGTTAATTCAGTCAGTTCATTTAAAGTGCCTCTATTATGGGTTATGATAGGTTCATATTTCTGGGGTTCCGAACAACAGGTTGACATTTATGCAAGGTCAAAAAACACTTTCATTTAGTTTTGTTGTGTTTTTATTCCCCATGTGCCTGCCTTGACTCAGTTTCTCCATGCCCATATTTGGTCCTTCCTGTTCCTGTCCTCGTGTGATTATGAGTTGATTCCCCTCATTATACACAGTGCACTTTCAGTAAAACATACTCCAATAGTTTCTTCTTTACTTACTATACAATGTTAGTTAATATTAAGTTTGATTTTATATATACTCTGTATGTCTGTCTCTGGATGTTGTATTTCAGCTTAGTGCACCCATAGAGCTCAACAGGTACGTGTCCCTCGCCCCGCTCCCCAAACAAAGCGCAGGGCTGTTGGCGGGTAAGATGTGCCGGGTGTCTGGCTGGGGCTCCACCAGCCACAGCGGAGGTTTGACGCCCCTCACCCTTCGCACGGTCAAACTCCCCATCGTCTCCAGCTCCAAGTGCAACAGCAGCAACTCCTTCAGCGGAAACATCACAACAAACATGATCTGCGCTGGGTCCAGCTCAGGAGGAAAAGACGCATGTAAGGTACAGTGGAGAAGTATAAGCTATAATGACCAGCTGGCATTCCCCGTTAACTGGAATTCAAATGCTTCATAAAGATGTTGGCGCTCTGATGCTCCAGGGAGACTCCGGAGGACCGCTGGTGTGTGATGGACGTGTCTATGGTCTGGTCTCTTGGGGAAATGGCTGTGGAGATCCTAGGTTTCCCGGGGTTTACACGGCTGTGTCCAGGTTCCGCAGATGGATCGACCAGACCATATATAGCCCATATTCACGATGCCTTAAGTCAGCTGGTCTCTTCAGCAGGGAAGACTAAGTCATTTTAATTACCAAATTTTCAGTGATGAATATACACACATCACAGAAAACTCTTAATTTTTTGACAATATTATTAGCACATCTTAAATGATTCTTTGGTTTCATGCCACATCGTTCTGTTGTGGAAATGTATATTTTAATGCATTAACCGATATAATCTCAAAATTATAGCTGAAATGATACACTATAATCAGTTCATGAATAGTTACTATCCTTTTTTTGGGGGGGGGCAGAACTGTGGAACAACATTCATTTAAAAAAATAAAATTGTATATCATTTAGTGCTGTCAAACGATTAATCATATCAAAATAAAGGTTTTTATTTACATAATATATCTGTGTGTGCTGTGTATATTTATTATGCATTTATAAATATCTATATTTCAAATAAATCTGTTTCACATTAAATGTATTTCTAATATAAATATAGTATATAAAAATATTAACTTTATGTGTGCATTCATATTTACATAATCTAAACAGAACACACACATATTACATGAAGAAGAATGGTTTTTTTTGAGATGCGATTAATCATATGACAGCACTAATGTCAATCATTTACTCACAATACTGTATTGATATTTTTTTTTCATGTATCAGTTTTAAGTTACAATTTTTGTGATTGATTTTCGTAATACTGAAGTTGTTACGAAATTTCAAAAGCGGTGGAAAAGGAATAGTACATTGGATTTTAACATGGGAATTATATTTAAAATAAAAAAACATTGTTCTAAAACATCAAACACCCATAAATAAAAACAACAGAAATACAATGTAATGTGAAGGCCTTTTAAAACTATAATACAATTACAAACTCTAAAATGATGTGATTAATATTCATCAATATTCACGTTACCTCAGTTAGCTGCTACATGTCATGCACGCGGTTGTAAAAATAAACGGCATGCCTTTAAATTGCGTATTTACAAAGGAATTACCTCAAAAGGCTTCACCAAAGGATGTTAAATGCACAAAAATTGCCTTTGTTTAGCTCAACTGGTGTTACTGGAAAGCAATATAAAAATTTGACGTTGCACCACTCGTGCAACAATAGACGTTTCCGCATCTAAAAGGTCTGGGTGTGTCTGCAATTACTCTTCTCTGAGGGTGGCATCAGTTCCAGGAGCTTTTGGTTTCACTGCCTGCACATGACACCGCACGTAAGATGATCGCCGCACGAACTACACACAATGATTCGCAGCTGTTTATCCTTGTATCGGATGAATGCATCCCAAAAGCTCGATTTGATGACGATGACTTTTATGCATCTGGGGCATCGTTCATTACTTGCGTGATTAAAAACAATGGGTAACATTAAGCGCAAAGGTTAAAGCAACCCGACGATACGGGTCGTATGGGAATAACAACGTCTTTGCTAACGTGTTTTGCTGTATAATGGGGTAATCTGATGGATCTCTGAATAGAGTTTCGTGGGAAATAAATCGCGGAGCAGCACGTTCCCACAGGGAGAGCCATTGTGAATGAATATGCCACACGAAAATAAGTACATGGTAAAGAACGACGCTCATTTCGCATGCTACTTGTTACCGGCTAGGCACTTATCGTAAAAAAGCTGACCCGAGAGTCATTTTATTATCTGTACCGTTAAATATTTAGTATATTTGTTTGGCATTTAAGATCTTCGTGTGGTTGGTGAACAAGTTTACAGCTGGTTTCCGCTTTTGTTCAAACTCTAAACCTTTCATCTTTGCGCTATGCTTCTAAGTCTTTGTTCCTGACTTTTTTGTAGGCCTGCCATGTTTGACCAGCAGTGTCACATGTAACTCACTTTTTTTTTTTTTTTTTTCCCAACTAACCAGTTTTTCATTTACACGAGTTGCACAGCTACGTGCTTCCAGCGGATGTGCTCCAAAATGGTGACTCTCGAATAAAGCCTAAATCTGAAGTTTACTCGTTACGCTTTTCGCGCGAGAGGCCTTGTTACGTTTGTCCAAAACCAGAACTTTTTTCGAGGAAGTCCAGTCTAGATGAGGAAAAAGTAGTGCCAAACGTAACGGAATGCATTGCTTTCCATTAAAAGTAGCTACTGCTGGTGAAATGCGTTATTGTAACGCATTACCTTTCAGAATAACTTTTTCCGACGCTGTGGACCAGGCACACCAAATATGACCACGTAACAATATCGTCCAAAACTCAAATCCAATTTCTGGAAGGAAATCAGTTTTTAGCTACTGTGTGTGAGCAAAGTCAGTGGATGTTAGTTCTGTACATAATAACAATTCAATACAATCCACATTGTGCAAAAAACATGTTGAAACACACGTGAAATGACATATTTCGAGCGCCACCTTATTTTCTGTAAATTATTTTCCTATTCTGAAGCACTCTACGCTCTGCTCATCCTCATCATTCTTCCTAACATTGTACCGTCTGAAACCTAAGCGTTCCTCTCAGAGGAAACGGGCTGGTTTTCAGCAAACCCGAGACGAAGCTCAACCGGCTCTGTGTGTTTCCCATTTCGGCTATTCAGATCAGATAGAAGGGAACAAAATGGCCTCTCGTTCATCCCGCTCGTTTCTGCAGCGGAGTGACAATGTCTGCTGCTCAATCCTGGAAAGGTTATAACCGCGCCTGGTGCAGAAGATTACGCTCTCGAAATCTTGGACAGAGGAGCAAACCCCCTCAGCTCATATATCCAGATTGTGCCAGTATGAGTTCAGCATCACTCCAGCTTCTGATATTACAAAATGAAAACCTATACACAGAGGGGGGGAAATCATCCCATATTGCCTTCTGTTGTGAGCGTGTTTTAGTATCTTATTCTGTTTGGTCGGGTTTTAGCTGAAAAAGCATGCAACAGGGATAAAAATGAATGAATAAAATAATACATGGGCCACGTCTGAGACATGAGGTCTTACAAAATGCAGATGGCTCTCAGTTTTATTAAACTGAGCCAGTGCGTATTTAATTTGCACGGTGGTGCGCTTTAACCCTTTGACTGTCTCTGATTTGCTCATTTTCTGACTCCTGCTAAACCTTCAGTTTCATTACGGTGCCACGCGATCGCAGGTGATGAAATGCGTTGCATGTGCGTAGTTCATTTATTTGCTAAATTCACACATGTCTGCTCAGTTCAGGTCTCGGATCCTCTGCAAATGAGCGGTCGAGGTGACGCAGGTGTATTACATAAGAGAGACATTCAAAATGTGCAGTACTTCGACACTTCGGGACTGAGAACCAGTATTTCAATAAGCCTCAACATAAGCACCAAGTCGTTGTTGCAAACCTTCACTGCCCATAAAGCAACTGGAAAAAATTCAAAAGGGGATCTCTAATGAAAAAGAGATGTTTATTAATAATAAGTCAGTCCTTTATGTCTTTTATATACTGTGATGGCTTTTTATAGTTAATGGTTTGCTTTCATGAAATGAATGGAAATTAAGGTAAAGTAGTTATATAATAATAATATCCTCCAATAACTTTTTTGGAATTTATACTTTTTATTTTGTCCAGCATGTATTAAGTTTTAGTTTTATTAAACGTTTAATAGATCATCTTGTCTGTGTCTCAAGTTTAAGGTATCACATTAAAAAATGAATTAAAAAAATGAATAGATAAAAGTTTTATTTGGTAAAAAAAACTATGTTTGAAGACTTAATGATGCTTTTGTACACTAGGTAGGCTGCTTAGCAGATTTTATACACTGTCTTAAAATCACAAATGTCGTGTAAAACGTTGTGTAAAATGTATGAAATGAACATTATTCGGTTTGAAGGCCACCTTAAAGGGCAATTAAATAATAAGAGGTTAATTATCTCGGGCGTCTTTATTTGTCAGTGACACATGGAACCATTCTGTTCCCATGCATAAACAGCTTGGAAATTTCCCAAGATTAATATTGGCGATAGCTGCAATGAAAGAGCTGGAGAGGAAGCCCGCGCCTCAGTGACGTTCATTCTCCATCAGGGATCTTTGTTTTGCATCGCTTCCCAATTTGCATTTGTTTCTCAGGTTTTCCATACGACGCTCCAGCCGCCGCCAAGCCCCGAGAGCGCAAAGGCGCATTCCTCCGCGATCCGTTCGCCTCTCCAGCGTTGGGAACGTTTGAAGGAACCGACTCGGGCTCGAACCGAACGAAGGAAATTACATGCGTTCGCCTCTCCTCCTCGCCATCCACTCGAGGAGACACGTGCGGTAGAGGTAAACAGCCCAGAGATCCGCTCCACGAAATTCACCTCGCGCTATCGATACAGTAGCCGCTGTCGGTTCATACAGCATGTCGGATGTATTACCGTACAACGAGGACAAAATGACTCATTATGGCAACGACGGCGACGAGGAACACCTTTCCTTCACCTGCCGCCTCCAAGACACCAACAACTTTTTCGGTGGCAACCAGAATAAACGACCACCAAAGCTGGGGCAGATCGGGAGAAGCAAAAGAGGTAACGGGCGGAAGCCTTTGTTTATCATGCGAAATTCCATGTTGCGTTTTGCGCGCGAAAATGCGCGCGTTGCGGCTTAAGCTTTCGCGCTTTTTGAGGAGACGCTGATGTATTGCGCCATTTCTGGTGTGTTAAAATTCACGGCAACATGGAATCTCCATCTTTGTGCCAGTGCGCAGACAATAGAGGGGTCTATCTGTGAGTTGGTTTCTCGTTCTAACCCCTTGTGTGTCTCTCTTGGCCGACAGTCGAGGAAGACAACGATGGCGAAGCAATGGACAAGAGCTCAGAGAAGTCTTCTACGGCGTGAACGGACCCAAAGACTCTTAACCTCTCTGATGTGTATATCCAAAGACGTTGTGAAGAGGCACTCTCTCCCATCTGGCGACAAGCACTCCACGCATTCTCCTCTCGATCTCCCAAACTCCATTGTCCAGGGTTTACGGCGTGAACCGGCGGTCCGGAAGAGCGGCCCAGGGGCTTGAAGGAATACTGTGTTTTCCAAACTATACTCCGAGATATGTGCAATGACAGGGTTCGGTCTCGTTAGAGACCGGATTCTTCTTTTTTATTTGTTTTTTTTTTGTTGTTCTAATGAAGCAATTCGATTGAGACTGAGCAAACGGTACCATTAACATCAAACCAGTATCTTCCCACTTAACCCAGTAGCCTACTGGTGGTGTTAATGGTACACTAGCAATGTTGACCTTTTCTTCCAAGAGTGGACCTCCAAAGAGGTTCCACTACGTATGTGTAAAAAAAAAAGAAGCTATTTATTAAATCTTTGGATACATATTTTGCAGTGTTGAAGGTTGAGCAACCGTTTTATATAATGGAACGATGACGAGAAGTGACTTTTGCTTTAGATAGATGTTTTGTATGTAGCTTAACTGTGATTCTCGTGATCTGCTTCATTTCATTTGATGTTCGGTTCGATCTGGAATGTCAGTTTAAGGACAGTAACCTTATTATCGTAAAGCATATTAACTGTAGATGTGCCAAATTTATCCTGAAGAGAAACGTACCTTTCTGTGCTTTCTTCACGCGCACAGGTTTATTAATATTCGGTGGTCATGTTTACAGGGCTCTTTCATACTACTTGTGATGTATTCTAGTCATGCATGACGAACCTCGAGACCTCAAGAACGTCTTCTTGAATATATTACGTATTTATCTCACAGAACATTTCTACAGAATATCTGTTATAATAAAGATTTTGAGAAACGTTCCAGACGTTTTTTTTTTCGTTTTTTTTTTTTCTTTCCTCCCCGACACATCTCTAATGCTCCGTTCAGCCCGGTTAAATCTGTGCGCGCGCTCAAATCCAAGGGACGTGACATTTCCGCCTCCGCCACCAGCTTTAAATGATTCATGGTTTGGGGTGAGCGTTGTCGAAGCGCACCGTTTCTGGAGGTGATCGCGTGGCGCGTCGGGAGCAAATACGATCCGCGAACTGTACGAGGGAGTTTTCAAGAGCTTCTCCTGTCAGTCTGGAGGAGACCGTCATTAAAAATGCTGGCTGGATGGATGGGCTGCCATGGAAACAGATTCAACCCTGCTGAAATTTCTATTGTGTCCGCTAGGGAAGGCACGGCAGAGGATCTGGCAACGTGGAGGAGCATGACATCCATCCAGATGTCTGCGTTCATAAATTCTATTGTGGCACTAAGCCCTATATAGTAGGCGAGCCATCCCTCTCTAGTGCCTCTTACCTATTCAGCGCTATGCCAAACTGAAAAGGCATTCGAGGACGCATGACTTTTCCTAAAAAGCAGTCTCAGGTTCTGCCGCGAAGCAATTGGCTGGGAAGACCGCAGGATAACGTGAAAACGTTAGCTCACGTCAGATGGCGTTACGTAACGCACGAGGGAAGTCGGCTGCGTGTGGTGGCACGGCCTGGTGCGCGTTTGGTAGAGACATGCAAATAATCTGGCTTCTGCTGCTATTTGCATTTTGCTTCTATGTTTTGCTTTGGTTTTTTTCGGCGGGGGGCTCCGGGGCTTGGGTTTCATGGGAGCGCCCCGAACGAAGACACAACATGACTCACACGTGTTCAGGCGGATGCCCGCAGAGGCGTGATCGGAATAGGGAAATTTTGTGGTGGGTTTTGTGAAATGGAAGCTTCCGTGGAAAGGTTCTGGGATTCTGAGACGGGTTGCTGCAATTGATCGGGTGTTGGGAATGTTGGAGCTGCTGACGTAGATTGATCAGAAGCCCAAACAAACTTCCACGGTTTTTATGCTAGTGGAACTGCTTTTCTTATACATGTCTGTCTGGCGCTAATCAGTCTAACCACCAGAAAAAGTCAAAATGAAGCAAAGGAAATCATTTAAATGAAATAAGGAAATAGTTATAAGGAAATAATGCAAAAATTAAATCAGTTACATTTCACACACACACATATATATATATATATATATATATATATATATATATATATATATATATATATATATATTATAATTATGTGTAATTTTTTATTATATTTACCATTATATTAATTTAAGTGATTACATAATGATAAAACAAGAATATAATGAAATTAATAAAAAATCAACAGTAATTATTTCTAATGAATAATTATTCATTTTAATTCATAATTAAATCAATGTGAAATGATACATTAATCATATAAATAATATCTGTCATACAATTTGAGTGTGTGTACATAAATATTCGACATTTCATAATATATTCTGTGATATATATTGTTAAATAATCATTTTAATAATTAAATAATTCAGTCATACTATATATATATATATATATATATATATATATATATATATATATATATATATATAAATAAAGATTTATATGGCAAATCAATCATATAAATGTAATAAATTTGTACATGTTAAAGAAATTGTAATATTTTCTGCAATATATATTGTTAAATACTTCCATTTAAGTAATGAATAATTAACTCAAACAGTATTGTGCAATGATTGATATGATAAACGTGTGTGAATACCATTTTAAACCTTGCAACATACATATAAATAAATTTAAGGCACTGTTATATCATTAAATCATAAGAGTGCAGTGTTTAAATGACTGATAAGGTCAGATGTGTCACATCAGTGACACTGGAAGCTGCAGTGTGTGTGTGTGTGTGTGTGTGTGTGTGTGTGTGATTTCGTTGCGAGCGTGAGTCAGAGAGCCTCACTCAGTATGTACACCATGCACACCAGAAGGCTACATACACTGTTGGCTGACTGGACTGTTTCCATGGTTACCATTACAGGTTTCTGCTCTCTTTGCTACTGCAAAGTCGTCAGTGGAAGCGTACGAGAATGTTTCAGAGTGCGATTTTTTTTGGTGCAGAGGCTTCAAGAGAAAGCCTCGGAACAATCGCGGCACGCGTCCGTCTTTTCCGACGCGAGCGGCGGCCTCGGGGCTCTCTGGAAATCTTCCAGTCTCTCGAAACGAAACTGCGATGGCAAACGTGATGTAACGGAGCTCCAGCTGCTAATTAAAATATCAAAAATCGCACTGCGTGCCACCGATTGGCTTTCCGCTGAGGATGATGTAACCCCATTGTGTAGTTCGGAGGTTCTGAGGAAAAGCATTTAAAATGCGTCGGCCGTCCACAGCTTAAACGCACAATACCAGAGATCGTTTTCAGAGTGGGCTCTTTGTCTCTCTGTGGCGAGGAGCGACTGTGTAAAAGCCCAGGGCAACACGGCTGGTAACCGTGTAAGTCAAGCTCTTGAATAAAACATGCCGGCCCAGATGGAAATCCACCATTGGGTGCTGGATTAGACCCGCGTGTCTAAAGGACCCAAACAAACTCGTTGAAGTCCCGATGCCAGGATATGAAGCTTCGTTTAGGACGGTGAAGCAGAACGCATACTTACCCTTGATATTAATAGTCCTTCAAATTCAGCGCGTTGCTTTCGGAGATCTGATCAATCGACATTTTTCGTTTTTTCGTCCAGATGAAAGCGTACCAAATAGCTATTGAGTGTCGGCATTATAAAGAAACTAATGTATTATTAAGAACGTAATAAGGCGGTGCTGGAAACACGTTATTGGAGAATGACCGCCTGTCTGCTGACACAAAAAAGCGGTGGCGTCTGGATACGAAGTGCTTAGCCTAGCTCACGTTTACAGGCGAAAGCAGTACACGTCTGCATATCAGTGCCGTCGCTGCTATTTTATCATCTAGCACAACTTTTAGGCTTCTTGAGACTGAAATGTCATATATTTCGGATGCATATGTCTTGGCAGTTCATGGTGTTGTAGCCAAGCACAGTTTTTTTACATGTAAAATATAGATATACTGTATATTTGGACATATTTACATGTATATACATTTACATTTTTTATTATGTATAAACGAATCGTTTGACAGCACTAATTAAAACAATCAGCATGGTGGCAAAAGAAAACACTGCAACATTACGGTAATAAAAATACTAAAACGGTCATTTATGTAGCTGCACAGGCTGCTCTTTTAATGCGAAACTGCAAAGTTAATTTATGCCAAAAATGTTAATATTGCATAAAACTTGCAGAGCACTGCTCCTGACAGCTCTTTGTTTTATATAATAAATTACCGTAAATTATTTTATTTACTATACAGTCTCCTCTCACACACTTTTTCAATGAACAATTATTCAAATACATTAATCCCTTGAGGCAAATTCACATTAATTTTTATTAAATTGTATTTATTTATTTTCTTTCAATGCGTCTGCTTTCATAGTAGTTTATGTGTAAATTAATAGCTACACGTTTACACATAAATGCACATTTTAAGATTTCATGTACATCTTCTTTTTTCCATAAAATTTTTATGCGATTTCCTGTAATTTGCATAAAAATATATGCACGGAAAATACGGAATTCACGCTATAAATGACCACTAAATGCAGACTGACACATCTGAAAATTTTATTTAATTTAATTAAAAAAATCAGAGTAATACAATTCTAATTTATTATTGAGAATAAATATAATATAAATAAATTATAATCCACTATAAAATGTTTGTTTTTTTTTTTATGTTGCTTTAGATCACAGCGGTGTGTTCGAGCTTTTCAGCTCACTAGGAAGGGAATGTGAAAACACTAGCTCAAAGATCGCGGATGGCTTTATTGCATATACGTGTCGTCAGCCGTATCTGAAAACAGATATATTTTTGTTGAACTGAAAACTGTGTGCGCAGTGAAGGAGCATTTCGTAATCTTTCCATCGCTGGTTACCATGGACACTTGCAAAGATCATCATTATGAACAGCAAAGATAAAAAGACAAGGCATTCCCTCTTCCCCCCCAGTTATAAACATTTTTGGGAAGAAAAGAATGTTTCTCGACCAAAACCGATGCGGTTTTTAGACGCAAGAAGACTGCGACCATCAGTCAGCCTATTCAATACGAGAGCAAACCAGAATCAATTACTCATTTAAGCTAACAAGAGACTCAGCCAGGCCACAATCTTGATTGTGAAACAGTGAAACGGTCAATATATGTCAATATATAAGTTTATAATAAAATGTAGGTATCATTTTGGTATAATGCAGGTATTGGTTTACAATACTGTAAGTTAAAGATGCATAAATAGAGTAATGACCCATATCAGAGCCTCAATGCTTGAATTCTGGTTACCACAGAAGAAAGTCCAAATGCAGACAGAACAGAACAATAGACGTTTTCTTCTCGTTTTAAATATATAATGTCTTATCCTAGCAAATTCTTCTCATCTGTCACTGAGAAGTGCCTGTCTGCGAAAACGTTTGAGAGGTGTGGGGCAGCATCTACAGGCGATGGAGAGAATTACTGAGAAGAAAATGATTGCAGCATTTGGACGGCTGGTCTGAAATAAAACATGCCGTACGACTTGCAAAGCCTCGTCATGCTGAGATTTAGAATCCGACACGCGTAAAAAAAAAGGATATGATATATCGTGCGATATGAGCGGTCTTTCAGAAATACAGCGATACAGTTTGTTGAAGTACATGTCTGCTGGATATTCCACGGTCAGCTTTAAACAGCGTTAGGAAGATCAGAGCGGTTCTTCTTCAAGCTCTTGTTCTGTACGGGTTGGACGGTTGCAATGCTCTCTTGGCAGGTCTTCTAGGCAGTTCTATGAAACCTTCGCAGCATCAGTGTTTGCCTGTACTCTCAGAATTAAAAGTGCAAAAGCTGTAACTGGGGCGCTGACTGGGGCTGGCTGACGCGATTGTAGCTAAACGGTCCATTTTGGTACCTTTAAGGAACATATTAGTACTTAAAGTTCTGCCACAGTGAAGAATGAATGCAACTGCTTAGTCAATACTTAGCCAGCTTTTGCCGATCTAGCACATTCCATAAATCTGGGAAAATTTGGAGGCCATGGTCCAGTTGAGATGCTAGCACACCGCTCACAGGCACTTTCATCGGCGGATGGGGGTTATCATGGGCTCTCTGGCTGGTTTGCAGCTGCGCAGCCCCATATGAAGCAAACTGTGATACACTGCATTTTCTTGCATCTCTCCATCATGGCCAGCGTTTTTTTTTGACAAGTTTGAACTACAGACGTTCTTCTGCGTAATCAAACGCCGAGTGAGTCTCCAGAAGGACAAAACCACGCGTAAGAGCCAGGGGGTGAAAACTTTTGAACAAAATGGAGATTTTGGTACATTTTTCATATTTTGCCTAAATATGCATACATATATTTTCAGTGCTGCCCTTCAGAGGCAACAGAAGACAAAATAGGTTAAATTCACCCTGGTGTTCAAATTCTAAAAGTTTTCAACCCCGGCTCTCAATGCATGATTTTCTTTTCTTCTGGAGCATCTGTGAACTTTTGAACCTCCTCTAACTGGACTATAAATAAACATCTTTCATGTGAAATATCTAATTTAGGTTAGTTTTATGATCCCTCTTATTTTAATAAAAATAATTAACATTATTCAGATTCTAAAAGAGGGATGTAAACTTTTGACCTCAACTGTGCACTCAAAATTATCCATTTTTATTTTATGCCGAAAATTATTATTAGGATATGAAGTAAAGACCGTGTTCCATGAGAACATTTTTAAAGATATTCCTACCATAAATATATCAAAACTTAAACTTAACTTCATTTGGCACTTTTCTCAATATTCGTATTTTCTTGCAACCTCAGATTCCATTTCATATAGTTGCATCTCAGCCTATCCTAACAAACCATACATCAGTATTTATTAAAGCGTATTTATTCAGATGATTATTTCAATTTTAAAAATGCATTATATTGTTTATTTATAAATAATATGAACAATAATAATTATATTAATTATAATAACACAAGCGTGTTATCATCCATAAAATGTATAATTATTAATTTTACATTATGCACAAGTAGAGATTATGCATTTTTTTTCAGTGGTCGTCGTTTCACGTCACGCATGTTACCGTACAGCGGAACGTTTAAGAGGAACCAAGCGCAGTCGAGCCTGTTTCCGGTCGAAGGTGTGAGAGTGACGCACTCCATAAGCAGCGAGGACCGATACACGCCATTGTATGAATTTGTTGCTTTCGCGTCTTTTCCGTTTAATTTTACAAAGGTTTTAGGTGCAGTTAGATTTAACAGTCCCTTGTTAAATCTTCGACTCCCGCTTTTAAGGACAGATATTTTATTTACGATTAAGGACATGGCATCAGACTCGTGGGCCCAGGCTGTCGATGAACAAGAAGCCGCAGCGGAATCGGTGGGTTTCAACCTCAAACTCAATCATAACAATTATAGAGAGCTGGATAATTGAATAAAACATCTTACGAACCACAATAACTAGCTTGTTAAGCATGTAACCATACAATAAAGTTTTTTGTGTCGCGGTGACATTGCATAGCATGCTGAGTGCAAATTAAATAATGCAATATAATATGAGTGCAGTATAACCGCACTGATATTTTAGAGACTTTAAGTCATCTGTATTTCGGCTGTGTTTATTGAGCCCCTTTCCTTGCGATCTCAGTAAAGCTCGTTATCGTTTACAGATAGGTAGCTTGCAAATAAACGAAAAAGAAGACAAACTGAAAGCTGAAGCAAACGGTGAGAATTAAAACTTGTATGAATCTTAAAGTTTTTCTTATATTGTGTGTTGTGGAGTTGTATTATGATGCTGGGATTGACTTTCTTCCTTACGTTTTATTAACAAGGGGCAAAGACTGAAGGAGACGATAAAGAGAAGACCGAGGAGGATGATAAAGGTGAAGTTTACAGCACAACCATCACTGTTTTCTTCAGTCTGAGTACGTGTATGTTCTCCACATGAGAGGTAACTAAAACTGATCCGAATTGCAGAGGACAAGGCAGCACAGTCACTACTGAACAAGCTGATCCGCAGTAATCTAGTGAACACGACCAATCAAGTTGAAGTCCTCCAGAGGGATCCGAGCTCTCCGCTCTACTCCGTCAAGTCATTCGAAGAGCTACGACTGTGAGTCTGACAGTGTTCCAGCTTTAAAAGGACTAGCACGATACTGTTTGTCTTGTTTGGTCCATGCAAATGATGCACGCCATCTTCCTGTGGTTTACTTCGAAGTCGTCTTTATTTCTTGCTAGAAAACCCCAGCTGCTGCAAGGAGTGTATGCCATGGGTTTCAACAGGCCCTCCAAAATCCAGGAGACGGCGTTGCCCATGATGCTTGCAGAACCGTAAGGGTTTTTTTTCTCATTTAATAGAAATTTCAATTTTTTTTGTTATGAATGTTTGCAATGTTGATTGTAGAATTTGTTAGCGCGATTAACAATAACACGCGTTTAATGTCGCAAATGTTTTTCATCAAATTCTGATGTTCATATTTTTGGTGCTATTGAAAATATAAAAACTGAAATATCACTGAAATTAAGTCTCAATTAAAGCCAAGTGAGTAAGTAAATTTACAAGAACTAGGTATATTAGACAGAATTTGTCAATTTCTGACTCTTGTGTTGTCCTCCATCTTTGTTTTTAAATTGAAGGTGCATGAGACGTGCCTTTGAGCCGTTTCAGAGAACTGGTTTATCATTGATTGATCTACATTCTCTTCATTAGTGGCCAGTTTGGAGAAAAAAGTAATATGCTTGACAGTCTAGGGCAACTAGATTTAACCATTTTGCATGTAATGGCTTGTACGATGAACTACATGTTTTGAAGGGTAAGAGAGCTGTGTAATACATTGTAATACCTCTACTAATGAACCGACGAGTTTAATCGGGTGTTGGGTGAATCTCGTTTCTTTTTCTGACGATTGTGAACTTTAATGGATTGCAAAAAAAAAAAAATGTAATGGTGAATTATGCAGGATCCTCCAAAAACTTGACATTAAGATCACCTAAACTGTAAATCACTGGAGGGACTGTTGAGATCGGAGTTAAACGCATCATATCCTTTCCTGTCCAGTCCGCAGAATCTGATCGCTCAGTCTCAGTCAGGCACGGGTAAAACGGCTGCCTTCGTGCTGGCCATGTTGAGTCACGTGGACCCCGAAAACAAGTGGCCTCAGGTATGCATCCTAAGCATCGAATGCAATGAGTTTAGTTCAGCTGATTTAATGTTAATGCCGCTCTCACTCTCTGTGTCCAGTGTCTGTGTGTGTCCCCCACATACGAGCTTGCCCTGCAGACGGGCAAGGTCATCGAACAGATGGGCAAATTTTACCCTGAAGTCCAGCTAGTGTATGCCATCAGAGGAAACAAATGTAAGCTCTTATTTTAGGAGTTGTTATACCGTGCAATTCTCTACTGAAACGTTATCTGCAACGTGTAGATTACTGCTCGATGTTTTCCCGATTCTTCGATTTTTAGTTGTTGACCCCATGGTGTCGCTATCAAGATAACTACATGTTTATTACACGGGAGTAGCTTCTAATTGTGTTGTTTGGTTCGGTCCAGTGGAGCGGGGAACGAAATTACAGGAACAGATCGTCATTGGCACTCCCGGGACTGTTTTGGATTGGTGCCAAAAGCTTAAATTCATCGACCCCAAGAAGATCAAGGTGTTCGTTCTGGATGAAGCTGATGTCATGATCGCCACACAGGGCCATCAAGACCAGAGCATTCGTATCCAGAGGTACGGGGTTTCTCATAGCTGGCTAAATGTTTATACATTTCTCAAATTATTGACAAAATGGATACAGTTTGATTTATATTCTAGACCCCATTTAATACAGGTGTAAATATTTTAATTGTCTTCAGTTCGTTCAGAGCATTGGGATCAAGTTAAATTTTAGGAAGCATTACAACCCGTTCTTGTATTTTTTTCAGGATGCTTCCTAAAACTTGCCAGATGCTGCTGTTCTCGGCCACATTCGAAGACACCGTGTGGAACTTTGCGAAGAGGATCGTTCCCGACCCCAACATCATTAAACTGAAGCGCGAGGAAGAAACTCTGGACACCATCAAGCAGTACTATGTCATCTGCAACAGCAAGGAGGAGAAATTCCAGGCTTTGTGCAACATCTATGGAGCCATCACTATCGCCCAGGCCATGATCTTCTGCCACGTAAGTAGAACATCATTTGTTGATGTTGGGGTGTTATTATGGAGTACAACCATAAGGAATTGAGTAATGCGTGACCATGTGATTTGCCATCACAGACCAGGAAAACCGCCGGGTGGCTGGCAGGAGAGCTGTCCAGAGAAGGCCACCAGGTGGCGCTGCTCAGTGGAGAGATGCAGGTGGAGCAGAGGGCAGCGGTCATCGAACGTTTCCGTGATGGCAAGGAGAAAGTTCTCGTTACCACCAACGTCTGTGCTAGAGGTACGTATCCGTCATTTTACTGGCGATCTCCTCTTTAATTCAGGTTAAGGTAGATTTTGGCTCATAGGCTTCACTGCTGCTTCCAGGTATTGATGTGGAGCAAGTTTCAGTCGTCATCAACTTTGATCTGCCAGTGGACAAGGACGGAAACCCTGACAACGAGACGTATTTGCACAGAATCGGGCGTACTGGGCGATTTGGCAAGAGGGGGTTGGCAATCAACATGGTGGACA